>NC_061856.1:15472332-15474832 GCF_019202785.1 Penaeus chinensis | reverse complement strand
CGTCCTTTTAACTGTTTTGTTCATGTTTTTTTTAATATCATGACTGGACAGTAGGAGGAGAATAGGTACATTGATTAGTATTTTGATATGAATGCGAAAGGCAGAATTCTCTATCTAAATAGCTAACGAAAGACAAAACAGGCCTACCTTTAAACAGTTTTTGAAAGAGATGAGGCGGCAAATTCAAGCTCAGTTATCGTTTCATCTTCCCATTTAACCCTGCTTAAAGCATTGTGGCTTCTCCATTCATTATAAACTATCAGTTTGAAGGGCTTGACCTTTTGACCTGAACCTTGACACTGCTATATTGACCCTTAACCTTTTGACGCGAGCGCTGATTCTTGCGTCACCGACCCCCCCCCCTCCCAGTCCCCATTCACCCCCTCTTGGCGTCAACACCCACCTGTGCGCAACCCGTACGTCATCCCGGCGTCTTTGCATCATTTCCCCTTTTGTCCTTCATTCCTCTTCCCTTTCTCCTCCCTGCGTCACCTCCCGAGCCCCCTGCGTCACCACTGCGCATGCGCCCTTCCGGTGAGCCACGGCGCACATCCCTTCCTCATCAATGTATCGGGTCTGAATGAGATGTTTACCTCATGGTGGGGTCCTCCGGCTATTCTTGTGCCCGTCTCTAGGGGGGAGCCGAACCCCCCTTTCACCCCCCACCTGGTCCTCCCTCTCTGTCTCCCCCCCCCCCCCTCTCCTCGCTCTCCCCGCAGTCTCGTCTCGCGCCTTCAATAGCTGCGACTCTTGTTTTCCTAATTTTTCATATTTTCCTTCTGATGCTTCTTCTGTGTATGTTTGTGCTTGTTTTTATTCTTCTTGTTCTTCTCATTTTCTTCTTCCTTTTCTATTTCTCATTGTTTCTGGAACTAAAAATCCCTTTTATTTATGCATTCATCTATATATTCAATCATTTTTTACGGCGTGCATACGAGTTCGCGCATACGTGAATACATGTTTGGAATTCGCGAGGGTCCTTGACCATTGTTCCTTCTGTATGTATAGATTTTTTATTATTTTTTTTTTTGTGTGTAAATAAAAGAAAATCGAGGTCTTCGGCTGAAAGTTCAACCAATGTACTGCTTCACCTTTGCGTTCAGGTCATCTATTTTTTGCACCTTGGCGGTTATTTACGAAAATTTCCCTACGGAATGGAATTATCTTTAATACGATTTTATGCAAGGGTAAACATCGTGTGCAGTTCAACAGGCGGCGAATATTTGCAAACATTTCACGAGAATCTAAAGATATAGCGGCCATAACAATTACTTTTTATATGTATGGAGACCAAGAGAGGTTCAATGATATCATCTGGAGAACAGAAATTGACTTCTATCTATTATAGCTGCATCTGGCTCGACGGTGCCGTACAACATTTGGGTCGCCGGTTTTGAGGAGGCGACTTCGCTGCCATACACAGGAGGAACTCCATTCATCGATTGCGACCTACTTTTAACATTTTCCCGCTGTGGGAAATTTCAGCATCAGTTCGTCTTTTTCCTCTGGAAGCTTCTGACCATAGATATAAAAGACAGTGCCACACGCACGCAAACACACACACACATACACACATACACACATACATCAACACACACATCAACACACACACACACACACACACACACACACACACACACACACACACACACACACACACACACACACACACACACACACACAAACACACACAAACATACCAAATACACAAATACACACATCCACACACACAAACACGCACCCCCCCTCCCCACACACACACATATATAATGTATGCTTCATAGACTCCAATCGACCCGGAAACCAGGCTGCATCAGCCACACGGAAACAAAAGAAGAAATAAACACTCGAGGGAGCCGACATGTTCAGCAGAGAGACTTTAATCGACGACTACAAAACCATATGAATAGGAATCGGTAATAAACCTTTTTTTTGCATTTGTCTTTCTCTTTTTTCTTTCTAAAACTCTCTCCTTTTCACGTCTTTTCTTCTTGATTCTCTTCTTTACTCTTTTTTTATTTCTCTTCTCTTTTATTTCTTCTTGTCTCTCTCTCTCTCTCTCATACCCTTCTTTTCTTCTCGTCTCTCTCTTACACTCTTCTTTTTCTTCTCAACTCTCTCTTATACTCCTATTTTCTTCTCGTCTCATCCCTTATACCCTCCTTTTCTTCTTCGTTCTCTCCTTCCTCCCTCTTTAATTCCCTCCTCTTTTTCTGTCTTTTCCCCTCAAGAGATCGAGATGAGATGTGCGGGAAGATGTTGCCACAAGACGACTGCGCATCTTCCGGGAACTGGGGATGGGGGAGGGGGAGGGGAAGGATAGGGGGGAGGGAGTGAGCGGGATGAGGGGAAAGAGGGTAGGGAGGGGAGGTGAGGGGGGGAGGAGAACCATTCACAGGTTACATGTAAGAGGGAGGGAGGGAGGGAGGGGGGGGAGGAGGGGAGGGGCAAAGAAGGGAGATAAAGGGAAGGAAAAAAGTATGGGAGGAGGAGGGAGATG
>NC_061856.1:15419832-15429832 GCF_019202785.1 Penaeus chinensis | reverse complement strand
TTTCAATAGTATAATTCGTCGATCCTCTTATTCTTAGTTTTTTTTTTTTTTCATCAGTCCTCTCTCCTCATCCCCCCCCCCTCTTCGTCTTCCTTCCGTCTGGTCCTTCTCGCCTTTTCTTATTCTCCTTTTCTTAACTCGCTTTCTCCACCACTACGCATCCCAAATGTTGTCATGGTAACGGATTTTTGCCTTCTTCACCAACCTTTTATATGTATATGTATATTATAACTTCTTGCATCGTCATCTTCTTCCTTTTTCTTTTCTTTATAAAATTTTAGAAGCAATGGCCTCACCAATAGGAAGTGCAGTGCATATAAAACAAGCAACTGAAGCTTAAGAAAAAATAGTTTGTTGACAGTATCTTAAACAAGTGAGTCATGCACTGCGTCATGGCACTGTTGACTCATATTGCTGTCATGATTTCAACTTTGTATACGATAAGAACATGTTTAAAGATCACAAAAGAAAAAAAAAAGAAAAAGAGGTATAAACAACATGTATAAAGACTGGAAAAGAACAAAATGAAAAAAAAAAACGTGTTAAAGGAACAGAAAAAAAAAAGAAAAAAAAAAGGAAAAGAGAATAAAGAACATATTTAAAGAATAAATTAAAAAAGAGAAAAGAGAATACAAAAGATCTTTAAAGAATAAGAGGACAAAAAAATTTAAAGGAACAGAAAGCTAGAAGAAAATACGAACCACTTTCTGTAGATTCACTTTTCAAACAAAACATCCGTTTTTATTTACAGCCTTCAGCGATTATGATCCTTTTTTTCAAGAACGTTGATCGTCCTCGGAGATATAATTTGTCTGTTTTCTCTCACTCAAGGACGCCAGCGGCCGGAACTCCCGAAATACCCGCTTGTCCTCGTTCTTTTGTCATGCTAAGAGGAAAGAAAGGGGGTGAGAAGGAGAAGGGAGAGAAAGAAGGGTGAGAAAAGGAGAGAGGAAAGGAGGGATAAGGGAGAGGAGGAAGAGAAAGAGGGGTGGGAAAAGGAGTAGAAAAGGAAAAGGAAAGAGAATAGAGGAGTGAGACGAAAGAAGGAAAAGGAGATGGAATGAGACTCTCCTATTGGCTGACAGCATTCAGGCAGCCACGCCTACTTTACCAATGCCATAAGATTACGTAGTGGTTGCCAGATATTTTTTATGGAAGAATAGTTTCGGAGTAAAATCGGAAAGGTATGGATGATAATACAAAAAAAAAAAGTGATCATCAACAACGAAAGAAGAATCTCTTGGGCTATGATTTTTTTTTTTTTTTTTTTTTTGTCTGCCTTGCATAATAGATTTTTATTATTCTAATATCTCTCTCTCTCTCTCTCGCGCGCGCGCGCGCGTGCACACACACACACACACACAAAGGTAAATAAATAAATAAATACAAATTACATTACAAAACAGGAACCCTTATCTAACCAAAACACTCAAACAAATGGTGTCTCCCACACACATACACACTCTCTCTCCCTATCACACCTGTATGGTCCAATCCAACACGGGCTTAGTACAAGGCTATTAAATGAAGAGGAACACGGGTTTAGTAAAAGGCTATTTAATGAAAAGAAAAAATGATATCAGACGCTTATATCTTCTCTTTTGATAACACGCTATTAAAAATATTATGGTATTATCTTTAGTCAATGTTTCTGAAAATAATGTTTTCAGGCCATGAAAATAATTGCAAATACCCCCCCCCCCCCCTCCACATCAGCAAGGGAAAAAACGTTCATACCAATATCTATGTTTTAATATATCCGTAGTATCATTATTACAAAATTGTTAAACGTTTTAACATTTCCTCAGTATTAATTATTACCAGATATTAAAACGTTTCAAAATGTCCTCAGTAACAATGACACTTCTTAATTATCATGTGGATAAACGTTTTAGCATTTGCTTAACATTATCATTATCACCAAATAGACAACTTTATCATGTAATTAAGTAAATGAATAATCGTCTTAATATTTCCTTAGTATCACTATTATCAAATGGATAGAGGGCTAAACTTTTTAACAATTGTTTGGTGTATCTATTTTTTCTATAATTAATATTAAATAGATAAACGTTTTAAAATGTCCTTGTTGTCATTAATACATGGATAATCGCTTAACATCGATAGACA
The DNA here is from genome assembly GCF_019202785.1 of Penaeus chinensis. Lineage (NCBI taxonomy): Eukaryota > Metazoa > Arthropoda > Malacostraca > Decapoda > Penaeidae > Penaeus > Penaeus chinensis. The sequence continues at coordinate 15,427,702 of NC_061856.1, read as the reverse complement.
TCTTTCCTTTCTTCATCACCAAATGAACAAACGTTTTGACATTTCCTCAGTATAATTCTTTCCTATCATAATCATAAGCAGGAGTTTTAAATTTTTCTGAATACATCTTTCCTATCATTATTAGCAAACGTTTTGACATTTCCTCAGTATCAATAACATTTCTTCACTATCATCATCATCATTGTTATCAACCAGCACCCGATCCCTCGTCGAGAACAGGTGCCCTTCCCGTGTGCATCTGGAGGTCCCATTCAACCGACAACAATACAAGCGAGACTCAATGAAATCCCAACCTTTGCACAAACACTCTTAGCAATGGTAATGAAGGGGACTTTATTGAAAGGGACGTTTTATGACGATGACGGAGGTGGCACTGGCTGAACAATACCCGCTGGCGCTGGCTCTGACCGTGATTCCTCCAAGTGGCACAGCTCCTTCATCTCTCGCAGGCACACGCTGGCCCTTTCGCTTCCGAAGTGATTCCTGCAAAGAGGACACACTTTCTTTGAGTATCCTCCGCCAAAGGGGTGGGGTGGGGGGTGGGGGGGTGGGGGGAGGCAGCGAGGTTATTTTTGTATTGGTAATGTTCTTGTCTTGCCGGAGGAGGCATCGAAAGAAGTGGAAGAGGAAGAGGGAGAGGGAGAGGGAGAGGGAGAGGGAGAGGGAGAGGGAGAGGGAGAGGGAGAGAAAGAGAGAAAGAGAGAAAGAAAGAAAGAGAGAGAGAGAGAGAGAGAGAGAGAGAGAGAGAGAGAGAGAGAGAGAGAGAGAGAGAGAGAGAGAGAGAAAGAGAGAGAGAGAGAGTGAGAGAGAGAGAGAGAGAAGAATGGGGAAAGAGGGTTTATGGCAGAAAACGAAAATCAAAATTTTTGAGTTTACACTGGCGTTACTTAACTTATCTCCCTTCGTCACGTATTAATCAAGACTTAAGTTTCGATAAAGGGAAGACGTGTAAGGGATAACGATTATTACCTGACCAGTCGGTGATTCGGAAATGCTTAACAACATAATATAAAAGAAGTAATTTCTAACCAATACACGTAGACGGATATTGAGTCAAATGTGAATATATAAAAAACATACATTGATAGATAAATGAATGAATAGATAAAATAATGTATGGATATGTAAAGCCATTTCTTTCGTAACTCGAGAAAGAGAGAGAGAGAGAAAAAGACGAAACTAAGAAAATAACTCAAAATTAAATTTCAAATAATAATAACGAAATGTCACCGCGCGAACTTCCTGGAGAAAGCAAAAGGAATCAATATTTTTATTTTTTTTCATGAATCGGAAAGCTAAGAGACACCAGCGTCAAAAGGCTATTTGTCTGGGCTTGGAGGAGGACACCGAAGATCCTCTTCTGTCGACACGCGGAGAAGGATAAGAAGGATGAGAGGAACGAGGGAGGGAGAGGAGAGAATGAGAGAAGAAGAGAAGGAGAGAAGGAGAGAAGGGGAGGAGAGAGAGAGAGAGAGAGAGAGAGAGAGAGAGAGAGAGAGAGAGAGAGAGAGAGAGAGAGAGAGAGAGAGAGAGAGAGAGAGAGAGAGAGAGAGACTCACCCACCCCCACACACAAACACAAATACACACACACACACACACACACACACACACACACACACACACACACACACACACACACACACACACACACACACACACACACACACACACCACTGGTTGGCGAGGTGGAAGAGCTTGTACAGCTTCTGCCTGGGGTGCCAGCCTGGGGCCCTTGGAACGCGCGTGTAGTATTCCTCCCAGACTTCACTGCTGAAGGACCCAAACGTCGTGGAGATCACACAGTCGAACTCATGGTGTCCGTACAAGGAGCCAGGGTCGAACATCACTGTGGAAAGTTGGATAATGAGGAAAAGAGGAATGGATCCTCTGACAGTGTGTATTATCAGCCCAACGGGACGGTTGAAAAGACCTTCCCAAACGGCCTTGTTATTTCCCACTTTTTGGCTTCGTCAGCTGGATGTCCTGGTCAAACAGTGGGTTCATCGGATAGAATCGTTTCGTCTACACAAAGGTGACTGTATGCTTTCGTTAAGTATATAATTTACGTGTATGATTTTACTTATGATTAAGTATATAATTTATTCAGTTTACGTGTGAATGGTCGTTTACCTGGTCCGTTGATCGTTTCTGCCGTGTTGCCATAATAGAGGTCGCCGTGAAGCAGGGAGGGTTTGATTTTCACATTGGCGAAAAATGATGGAATTTTGAGTTGCAGTTCTGACCACAGTTCGCTGGCTTCCCGATTCCCAAACTGTGTGAAGAAGGAAACTGTGGGATCACTGAGAAAAGTATTGTTTTATGTGTGGTATCGTGTATTTGATTTTAGGAGGGAAATTGACGAAATAACGATTGCAACTTACCACTCTTGTTATTTTTCGGAACTGGTTGTCAAGTTGCCTGGCGTAGAATACCTGGGATGGAGAAAGCACGAACTCGGTGACATATACTTTTAAAAACTATATAAACACACATATATATTATATATAACATAAAACTTATAAGTTCATGAATCTACTGTAAATAACCATATATTTATCTATTCATTCACTCATTTACTTTATTCATATATCTATTTTTCCTTTTCTTTTTTCAACTCCCTCTCTTCCACATTACATATGCTAAATAGTGATATGAAATACGTTTGTTACCCTTCAAGTACCAACCTCCCAGTCATCACACCAGTCATTCAGAAGCGACATGTATCCACAGTAAGTGTTGACAGGGAAGCCGAACCGCGTGACCCGCCGCTCGTGTGACCCAACATAACCCTCTTGCAAATCCCACTTCAGGTCATTCGTGTTGTGCAAATGCAACCTACAACATGGCCGTAGGTGGAAAGATATCTAGTTTGATTTGTGTGTTTTTTATGTTAAAAAGGAAGGTTTCTCTGCGGTCATATTATGAGGAAGTTGACGTCACATGGATGATGATGTGTGTTAGCTTTTATGAAAGAGAGATAGAAGCTAAATTATATGAATAGGTGATCCATATTGTGATATATCAAGAGTTGATCCACATTATGTTGAATGAAAAGTTGATCCCTATTATATTATGTAACATGAAAAGCTGGTCCATATAAGTTTAAATGAAAAATGACCCTTATTAAAAGAGAAGACCCACTCAACGCAATCGCAGTTTGTGACTCACCTCGCCAGCCTCTCTCCAAATTCCCGAGACATGTGGTTCAATGGCCTCATTTCCACGTAGTCCATAACGATGGCTGACTCGCCTCCAGGACCACTGACAACGGCATGGGGCGTCGGGGCTTTTATGACTCCACTGTTCGCCAGGGCCCTCAGACTCTCGAATTCTCCCTTGAACATGTTTCGGGACTGGAATGGTATCGAGGCGTTTTTATGAAATTATTATGCATGATGACCGACGTGTATAAGGCGTTACTATTAATATGACCGACATGTAATGAATTGTTGTTAATGTTAATATGACCGACATGCAGAAAGTTGTTAGAGTTAATATAACTGACATGTAGTGAGTTGCTAATAGTCGCTTCTGCTATGAAATCATCTCTTTTGTACCATCATCAATTCACCAGTTTGAAAATTCTCAAAGTCGGGAACCTCTTATTCATATAAAACACGAAAGGCCATATTCTGCTAAAATTCTCACTAACCTTCCCTCCTCCTTGACTAGTGAACAGTATACAGCAATAGTTTATTTGAACAACGCGCACTACAGCAACTTGAACTTTAAACCAAGACACGTTTGCTTCCTTGCTGTGGGTCTTCCTTGGTGGCAGAGAATAACACGTGCACCACCACGATTTTCTATTACAGAGTGTTTGCATCTATCTTTCAATCACCCGTCTCTGTCTCTGTCTCTGTCTCTGTCTCTGTCTCTGTCTCTGTCTCTGCCTCTGCCTCTGCCTCTGCCTCTGCCTCTGCCTCTGCCTCTGCCTCTGCCTCTGTCTGTCTGTCTGTCTGTTTGTCTGTCTGTCTGTCTCTCGCTCTCTCTCTCCCCCCCTCTCTTTCTCTTTCTCTCTCTCTCTCTCTCTCTCTCTCTCTCTCTCTCTCTCTCTCTCTCTCTCTCTCTCTCTCTCTCTCTCTCTCTCTCTCTCTCTCTCTCCACTCCACTGCCTTGCCTTACAGACTTAAACAAATATATAATATAATATATATATATATATATATATATATATATATGTTGCCTGTACTATAACACGTGCATTACACCATTATAACACTTCTTAAGTTAATGTGTTGGCATAAAATAATTGATAATTTTCACGATGAACACTTTTCCTGATATTTTCAAACCAATGAACACAATATGAATGAAGCGTTTGATATTACTGGTAGAATTGTCAACGAATGTGGAAAAAAATAAAAACAGTTTGTCACTCAAAGCCATGATTCTTTTGGATATTTGTGAAAGAATAAATAAATAATAATGATAATAATGATGATGATGATTATCAATACTACTACTACAAATATTATCACATAATAATGAAACCACAGCCATTCATTAAGATTTACGTGAACTGCAAATCCTCATCAAGCGAATCATCGACATCATCACCCTCTTACACCGAAGAACACATTAACACGGGAGCAAAGCATCGTCATAGTCCACGAACACAAAAGCAAAGCAGTTTCATCGTTCAAAAACAAAAGCACAACTACGTCATCCTTCAGAAACACAAACAACAAACTAACGTCATCATTCTAGAACAAAAACAACCATAATTTCCTAATCAAAACACATAATCTAAAACACACACACACGCGCATCCTCACCTCCTTGTCGGAATTCCTCTTGATGAAGACTTTGTCCGTGTCTGTGGCGTAAACTTCTCCCTCGCTGATGTAGCCACGACCTATCTCACCCGTGGGCTCCAGACGCGACGTGCCAAGGGCTTCTCTCACGTCCTCTAGCATATCCTTCGTCAGGGGCTTGCCGGGGGGTGTTGGCACTACTCTAAGACCGCCTGTCATCGCTGTCTTTTTTTTCTCTCTCTCTGTTTCTACCTCTCTCTTTTCTTTTTGCTTTTTGTCTCTGTTTTGCTTTCCTTCTGGCGCGGTCTGGTAGGGTTGAGCGATATATTTTTTTTTTCTTAATTGATGTTTGTTTTATTATTATCAATATTATTATTTTGTGTTGTTTTTATTCTTGTTGTTCTTGGCATGATTATTATTGTAATTTGAATGTTACTTTCTTTTCGTAGATTTGAATGTTACTTTAACATTAACTTCTTCTGACGATAGAAAATAAGTAAAATTGAGAAGGAAATTTATTACTTAAATCTTTATTCTTTAGCTTTGAGTTTGTGATAAAGTATCAGTAAGACAAGGCAGCATTATGAACACAGATCAAGATAGAATACTAGTACTGAATAATGCTTTCATACTTATGAGTTTAATTTAAAACTAAGAAATGGGTAATTATTCACCGTAAGAAAGAACTGCATTTAAATCTTCATCACCTTTTTCAATTTAGAACAAATAAAATTCACTTAAAAAAGCGTCACAGTAATTACATAATTACAATTATACTTATCATCTCACCAAACCAGACATTAATTAATTTCTATCAAATCCTGTCGACATGTTAACGCCATATCGCCATTACACAACGCTAAATTCAACCTTTTGCAACACTACACTTCTTTATTTCTCATTCTTTAAAGCATTATAAAATATTATCCCATACCTTAAGAGAAGCGAAGAACTGCACCTACCACGAGGAGTGATCTACGTATGCTTGACGGAACTATATTCGGCAGGAATTTCCACCGTTTCATACATGTACGGAACGGGTATCGATTCTTGTTATGCTTTCAGAAGAAACACTTCGCCTCGTTGCTGGGGTGTATATGTTTTGTAATTTTTAAGTCTTTTGGATTATGGGTATCGGTATGTCTGTGTATACATTTATGTATGTATTCCTCTCAATCTCCTTCTGTCTGTCTTTGTCTGTCTCGCTGTCTGTTTGTAGATATGTATACACTTTATCTCTCTCTCTCTCTCTCTCTCTCTCTCTCTCTCTCTCTCTCTCTCTCTCTCTCTCTCTCTCTCTCTCTCTCTCTCTCTCTCTCTCTCTCTCTCCCTCTCTCTCTCTCTCTCTCTCTCTCCCTCTCTCCCTCTCTCCCTCTCTCCCTCTCTCCCTCTCTCCCCCTCTCTCTCTCTGTATGTGCGTTTGTTTGTTTGTTTCTCTTTAAGTCTCAGATTTTTCATTCCCGTTTTCAGTTACTCCATCGTCATAGAAGAACGTAATATTTTATCATCAACTATAACAAATTTACATTGATATCATATTCCTTAAAACTTTGGTCAACTTCATACATATACAAAGAATGTTCCAAGTAAATTTAATTGTTTTTGTTGTGTGACCATACAAGATACCAGAATACCTACAAGATCAACTCCATTTCCAAACGTGTAATATTCGCTTTAAAGAGAGAGGGACACACACAGAGAGAGAGAGAGAGAGAGAGAGAGAGAGAGAGAGAGAGAGAGAGAGAGAACGAGAGAAAACTCTGATTATTAGCCTGACTGTCTATCTTTCTGTCTTACTATCTGCCTGTCTTGGACAGACGCAGGCAGCCCGGGGCCGAAAATAAAGGAAAACAAAATAAGGACACAGTTACGACCAGACAACCAAGCCAATGATTTACTCGAGGCACCCTTCCTCTAACCCACTTACTCCAAAGACAATAGACTTTGCATTTACTTGACATTGAGTAGGCTCGTTTCCCCCCCCAGGCGCGGCTTACAACTATGGCGAGGGCGAGAGTTCTAGTGACTCCGAGGAGGAAGTGAACAGCCGACTCTCCACCTCGAAAAGCTTCCCCTCGGCCCTGCGAGACAACTACTACCACTCCAACCACGCGCCCAACCACAATCATGCCACCCATCACAACCACGCCCACCACAACCATGCCAACCACGCTCCCGCCTACCACACCTACGGCCACCACTACGGGCACCACAACTACCACCAGCTGGGCCCCACCAGGTCCTCCCTGCAGTACTCGGCGGGGGAGGAACCTGGGCAGCAGAGCAAGACGCGGGACTCAGGTACGGAGGCGCTACGTGTCTTTATAGTATATGTGGTTTCTCATTACCGAATGTTGTGGACGAATGTGAATAGGTGTCATGGTAAATAGAGACATTCACTTGTACAGACTCGTAATAAATGTAACTAGGGCTGTTTGGTCTTCAGATCATAAACAAATATATAACGATAAGTATAACGGGATAAGAAATGCGATGAGATAAGGAATAGAAGCAGCAAGTAAATTAAAACAAAATACAATAATTTATTTTGATATATAAATAGTACAAGGATATGAAACCAAAACAAAATACCTTAATCAATTTATGACTGGTAATCACAGTTGTTATTAATTGTCATCAGTTATGGTATTGCTAATGATACCCGTTAATATATGAGAACAAGTAGTAAAATAGAAGTCAATACGACTGACCAGCGCCTCCTCCGCAGGCCGCGCCGACGCCTGCCCCTGCGACACGACCAGCGACCTCATCTCTCTCGCGGAGAAGGGCCGAGCGGGCGTGGCTGGGGAGGAAGAGCAAGTAGGCGTGGGCGTGGTCGTGTCCTCTTCGTCAGCCTCGTCCTCCGGCTCGACGACCAGCGGCGACGATGACCTCCTGACACACAGGGCGCTGAGACACCGCGACCCCCGCGCCTACCGGCAGATGTCCCCCAACCGGTCCCCGTACGACGGCACTTACCACCAGGTGAGGCGGGCGCGGCGGCCCCTTCGCCTACTCTCTACTCCTGTTATTACTACGGTATTATTCTAATTATGGCCATTGTTTTTGTGATCATTATTGTTTTCATTTTTATTATCATTATCATTGTTA
>NC_061856.1:15407332-15412332 GCF_019202785.1 Penaeus chinensis | reverse complement strand
TCTCTCTCTCTCTCACTCTTTCTCTCTCTCTCTCTCTCTCTCTCTCTCTCTCTCTCTCTCTATCTATCTATCTATCTATCTATCTATCTATCTCTATCTCTCTCTCTCTGTCTCTCTCTCTCTACTTCCGTAAAACTATCATAATGTACTTTTATCCCTCTTCACTAATAAGCTTAGATCGCGTAGCTGTCCATCCTATAAAGCAGATGTATTAAATGATGAATATCATATTTATGTAATTATCTTGTAAGTGGTATCCGGTTTGGGAAGATAATCTAAGCTTTCTTTACAATCAGATATACTGTATGTATGTATATGTATATATATACACACATGTTTGTATGTTTATGTATTAATGTAAATTTCTCATAGCCTTATCGGCAATATTATTCAAGCTGATGCAGTCTCTGTCTGACTTATTGTCCCGGCAGCCTAACTATGCCATCAAAAATTGATTTTAATTAAATGTCTGCTGTTATAGGTCACGAATAAAATTCGTTAACATTTTCTGCAATTTTCGAACAATTAAAACTCATAACTTTGGACAAAAATACTTGAACATGAGTCTCAAAAAGTTCCAAGGAAGAATACAATTCAGGTTCATATTACGATTCAGGATCATATTATGATTATTTCAACAAAATCATTTTAGTTTCTGGAATTTGTTTAGGTGATAAAGAAAATAAAGAAAATATAAGAGTTTTGTTTCATGATAATCTTAATCAAGCCTAGTTCTCTTTTTTTGTCTTTTCTTATTTCAGTTTGTGACATTTTTTGTTGATAATAGTACCTAGAGATTTGTTGTAGGTTATATGTAAGTTGTTTGATTTTATTTAGAAATATTCAGAGGCCTTTGTTATGTCGCTGACGTAGCTAGCAAGTATATTTTTCATACAGATATGTACACAAGAATTCTTTTCTGTGATAGCGGCAATTTCTTATCATCGGCCATAGTATTTAAATATTGCGCTTTTTGCTCTAGAAATACTGTAATGTAGCCATGCCTTACAAAAGCAGTTTCTATTAGTATAACAATAATAGATAGTTTACTCCCGTATCCTCCCAACAATTTTTTAACCCCCCGTGGAAACTAGCAACTCCTCTCCCCCGCCCATAGTAGCTAACCATCGTAACTATGCGTCCCTTTGTCAGCAGTGGCTCGGCAGTAGGTAGTCCATGTGTAGTAATAGTGGCTGCGATCATTTACAGGCACGGTGATGATTTCAGGAACATGGCGAACACCCGAGCTCCAGACACATACGTGAAGCTGGTGCTCATGTCATCCAGCGGTCAGGAGATCGCCCACAGCAAAACGTCGGTGCGGCGGGGACAGCCTAACCCACTGTTCAAGGAGACATTCATGTTTCAGGTAAAAAAAAATAATAATAATAATAATAATAAATAATAATAATAATAAAATAAAATAAAATCATGGTGCTATCGCCAAGAGGGTTTTATAGTCTTTAAAATAGCTGATATATAGGCGAATGATTTACGTTTTCTTTGTTGTGGCAGTAGAGATGTATAACCCTTGTCCTTTTCCAGGTGGCGCTGTTCCAGCTACCTGACGTAACGCTCATGGTGTCTGTGTACACGAAGAGGAGTATGAAGAGGAAGGACATGATTGGCTGGTTCGCTCTGGGCCTCAACAGCTCGGGAGAAGAGGAACTAGCTCACTGGAACCAAATGCGAGACTCGAAAGGAGAGCAAGTCTGTCGCTGGCACGTTCTTATCGAATCCTAAGACGCTCTCTCTCGATAGAGATTCCCCTGCCTTTTAGCTTCGACTGTATGAGGAGGGAGCTTCCTCCTTGAAGGCGTCATCATTTGACTTGGATACGCCAGGAGGTTTTCACTGAAATATGCTGAAGAGTTTTTGAGTCTACCTTTCTCTAGGCCGTGCAAAAGGGGCGCTAAATTGTTTAATGCACTATTCACCTCCCTCCCTCTGCGGAGGGAAGGCCTACTTTGGTTTCGGCCGTACCTTGAGTCTTTCCCTTGTTCTTTGTCACATTTTGGGTCTCAGGTTCTCCCTGACTCTTGGCCTCTTGAGTCTGGGTTCACATTCGACCATACATCCCTTTGCTGGGGTCGCCGACCTTGCAAATGGAATGTGTTAACGCATCATCTCCAGAGTTAAACATAGCATTGCAATCTGCCTCACAATGTCATTAGCTTGTATTTATTTGGTTACTGTTTCCAGCCCTTTCTTAAAGAGTATATAGTGGTTCAAAAGAACAATAAATAGATATCATCTTGAGACATGTGATATTTTGTCTTGAGTGTGAAATCTTTATATAAAATTATTCGTAATAATGATTAAAAAGATACCTGGTACATTCCCAAAACAATGGCTTTAATCTGTGATTTCTCAGAGTATATATATAATATTTATTGATCAAAAATACTGTAGACACTATGAAGACGGAGCTGGTCTCCCACACTGTATCGTCCCTGTACTGTACCTTGTCGTTACTCTTTATATTCACAATCCCTCCCTGCTTAGCTAGAAATACGAACTCTGACGTCACAACGAGCATAAGAAACCGTGATTGGCTGCTTCAAGTGGAGGCTCGTGTCCACTCACTCACGATCGAACGCTTCTGTGCTGATTTCAGAAACGGCAAATATTACTCGCATTTCACACTAATACAAAATATTGCCAAACTGCAAATCCTCTTTGAAACCAATGCCTTTTGGGGGAAAATGCATGTAGAGTCCTTAGTACATCGTTTTCTTTTTCATCTCCATGGTCCTTCCTGTGGGTTAGTTTTCTTCACATTTCTGTTTTGGAGCAGTTCACTTGGCTTGGTTCACACGTGTTAGGTTTATGTCTTCCTGGTTAAAAGATGTAGGTCTTTAACTTTGAGAACTATATTATCATGTTTCAAGAATTCATCCAGCATGTAACTTAGAAACTTTTATATGTAATGTGGATGTTTTTGTATATTTATTTGTTCAAGAACCAAAAAAATCAGCAGCAGCAGCAACGTATGTGTATAACTTTTTTAATCCATCTCGCAGACAGATCAGTATAGGTGACATAGTTTGTAAAAGTGTCTCCATGTGTTCCAGGAGTGAAGCACAAGAACAAAAGAAAAAAGTTACTGGTTGTAGTACTCTTTAGTCTGTCAATCAGTGTCGAATTCGACTCTGTAATAAAAGAATAAATGACTTTCGCGAGAAAAGCTGAATTTCGACATTAGCTATAGAGAGGTAAAGAGTTTTGAACTATTGTATGCATTGTGTTTTAACCCCCTTGAATATATTACACCCTGTAAACCTCCCTGCAAGAGTCGATAGATGACAGAAATCTCCCACTGCTTAAAATCACGTATCACTGCATTCTTAATGTCACACACATATTGTGCAACATTTTGGCCCATTGCGATATATCTCAAGAGACTTGGCTGCACCTGTATAACAATATTATAGCACCAAAATAATGACAATCAGACATTTACAGCAACTTTTCCAAATTTACCAATCGGGATAGCAGTTTTCCTGAACATGTTTTAAACTCGTTGGTTTGAAGGAGAAAAAGATATAAATATGTAAATATTAGTATACTTGGACCCCTCTGGAGGTACCTTAAGCATATTCTGTAAGACGAGGAAGACGCCTCAGAAAACTAAGATCCTTAATAAGAGTCCAACTGCGATTTGCGTCCTTTTTTCAAATAAAACAAAAACATAAAAAAAAAAAAAAAATGAAATAGCTAAAAATATGCGAAATTTGTTGTTAATCCTGGTCTTCAACATTGCAAGTGAAATCGCTGTTGTCGTCTTGTAAAGGATCGATTTCCATGGGCTTCTGCAAGGCGTGTGTAATCACGTGATGGCGTGGAGTGAGGAGTGAGAGTGAAGCCTTTGGTCCGGCGAGTGAATGGCCCAGCTCCTTGTAAGTGGGTAGCATGTATAATGATGTGTAGTCATTTGTGAGAGCCTGGGTGCTTACGATGATATACCGTGGCTATATGATGATGTTGCTCATTGGCGATGACCTCGAGAACAACTTGGGTATTCACATTCAAAAAGATGAATTTCGTAGGGGATGTTATCTGAAATAAAAAGTGAAGTCTTCACAAATGAAACAAAGGCAGCCAATCTCTCCTCTCTCGCACAGCTTCTAAAGCATTTCCTTGTGCTTGTTACTTTTAAAGTAAACATTTTCTAGTGTTACATTATTTTTGTACTGACATTTCCATATAAGTCTGTACATATGTCTACTCTTTGTCTTTTTGCAACACATCAAGTTACGTGTTTCAGGTTCTAGTCTTCGAGGTTTGTGCTCTATATATTGTATGTAAACATATATGTATTGTGTATGTACATATTGCATTCTTTCATATTGCTCCCCCGTGCTCCCATCGCCACTACGCTTAACAAACGCCTACTTATGCAGGCTTTCATTCATAAAAGCCCTGGCTCTGTCGACGGCAAGAGTAGCGCGCTGCCCTCTTCTACTACTACTACTACTACTATTACTACTACTGCTACTACTACTACTATTGCTACTATTGCTACTATTACTTCTACTTCTACTACTACTACTACTACTGCTGCTGCTATTACTATTACTACTATTACTCCTACTATTACTACTACTATTACTTCTATTACTTCTACTACTTCTACTACTACAATTACTACTATTATTATTACTGTTACTACTACTACTATTACTGTTACTATTACTACTACTATTAGTACTACCGCTATTACTATTACTACTAATATTATTATTATTACTACTACTACTACTGTTACTACTACTATTGTTACTACTACTGTTACTATTACCACTACTATTGCTATCACTACTATTACTACTACTAAATATTACTACTACAACTACTGCTACTACTACTTCTGCTACTACTACTACTACTACTATTATTATTGCTACTACTTTTATTACTACTACTTCTATTATTATTACTACTTCTACTTTTATTACTACTGCTACTATTATTGCTACTACTACTAATATTACTACCAT
>NC_061856.1:15397332-15402332 GCF_019202785.1 Penaeus chinensis | reverse complement strand
TATCTATATCTCTCTTTCTCTCTCTCTCTCTCTCTCTCTCTCTCTCTCTCTCTCTCTCTCTCTCTCTCTCTCTCTCTCTCTCTAGAAGTAGTACCTTGCACAATAGTGGTGAAGATGTAGTTATTAATCAGGTCTGTAGTTATGACCCAAAGCGTGCAAACAGAACGTTTGCATGAGATTATTTCCTCATTCTTTTTCTTCAAATTCCTTTCATAGATTCGTTTTCTAAACCCTTAAGTTTCATTTCTTCGTTTGTGTCGCCAGTGCTAAGACAATGGAGCCACGTGGTGTTCCTTATCACGCGGCACTGTGTGTGATTGGTTTTCTCTCTCTCTCTCTTTCTTGTAAAGGGATCAATTTCGTTGCCAAACGTGAAAGAGTTTAAGTAAGTTGGTCTGTAATGTTATCGTCGCTGTTAATGTTATCTCATGAACTACCTAACCAAATTTCAGAATATAAGAAAATATAAATTGTTATTCATGTTATTGTTTGGAGATATTATAGTATTTTATTAATCTGGGACACGATGTTTAATTCAATTAGTTTTACAAATAGAAGGAAATAATAGTTTTTGACGGCCACTGGACGACGATGCTGACGTTTGTGGGATGTTTGTGAATCTACACATATGTATTTGGTCTTTTGATACCAGGAGATTCGTTGTAGCCTGTAATTTATATCATAGGGTTATCGTGAGGAACCACTGATAACGTACGTAAATGGAGTTGAAGAGTTATATAAACAAAAACAAACATGCAATACCTCTGTTGAGAATTTACAAAAGTGACGTCTGTTTCGGCCAAAATAGGGCTAGAGTCGCCTTTCCTTGAGACTAAACACAAAGGAACTAAACATTGGAAGCTTAAGTTCTGGATCAGTTGAATGTAATTCGTGAAAACGATTTTACAAGCCAATCAAAAGATGAAAGCTTGGATACATATCTAACAAATATAACAATTTTAATTTGATTATCGGAAAATTGACGCCTTTTACAACAGAAAATAAGATCACATAACAGTAGAATAAGAAAAAAAGATCAGATCTTTTTTACCAGCACAAGATCAATGGAAACGGTTCTGATGTAATGCCTAAAACAAAATCACTTAAGACGGATTATAGTCTGTTGTAGCTTAACGTACCTGCACATACGATGCCTATAATTGATCGTATGTTCCCTACAGGACTACAGACACTCTCTTCAGAAAGCGGGAGTGGATTTCGGATCTATCTGGAAGCATAATACACAATGGAACGTAAAAGGGTCTGTGGAAAGCACGAATTTGGGAGACGTAACTATTCTGTCTTCGATGTAGGGTCATTTCTTTCCTCTCTCCTTTTTTCTTTATATATATATATATATATATATATATGTATGTATATATATGTATATATATGTATGTATGTATATATATATATGTATATATATGTATGTATGTATATATATGTATATATATATATGTATATATATGTATGTACACACATATATATATATATATATATATATATATATATATATATGTATGTACATATATATATATATATAATACCCTAAGAGGAATTGGAGACCCTATTCCAGTGAGTGATTTCTTCTTGTTTACCTTCAACCTTTTCACGTGAGAGAAGGTGGAACTTCAGTTTTTCTTCTTCTTTATATGTCTTATGAATGAAGGTCGCTATTTTGACATCTATGGATATGCCAAACACTAAGGACCTGATGGTTAAAGGAATCGATCGTTGGATAGATAATCTGCCAGTTGTTTCCTTGGCATCTCAGTTTTAAGATAATATTGGACAATCTTTCCAATTCCATGTTCTTATATATTTACTGTTTAGTGTATAATGTTTCTTGTTATTTTTTTTCTAAATGGTATAAAGAGATTATTCAATCTTTTGATGTTGTAATTTACTGATTTTCCTTGCTGATAATGTTAACGTTGCCGAGGCGTGCTCAAGGAAATGCCCAATGTTTCCTACGTGATCCGACTTATTATTTGCCATTATTGTGTTGCAGTCATCGCAGCCTGAGTAAAGGTTAATGGAAAGTCTCTTATTTATTCGTTTCATTTTTGCTTTTTATCCTGATGTCACGGTACACCCCCCTGCCCCCGCCCATTTCACACCCGCCCCTCCCCTCTCCCCCCCACCCGCCCCTCTCCCCTGACAGCTATGACACAACCCTTTGGAGAATATAGTTAACGAGCTTTTTTCTTTTTTTTTCACTTCTGGGCATTTCTGGAGCCTCCGTGTGGAGAACTTTCTGTTTTTTTGGATAAATAATTGCTGAAGGTCTTGCATTTTTAACCGAAAGGATAATAAAATATCACTCGTACGTCTTTTGTTATTGACCCTGAAACCCTCTTTGGTTTATGCGAGTATGTGAATATACTCTGTATATGACTATGTAAACTCACACACACATACACACACACACACACACACACACACACACACACACACACACAAACACACACACACACACATATATATATATATATATATATATATATATATATATATATGCATGTACACACACACACACATACAAACACCCAAACACACATACACATGTATATGTATGTATATGTATATATGTGTATTTATATATATATATATATATATATGATAAGCATATATATATATTATTTATTCATATATTTATATTTGTGTATATGTGTGTATGCAGAGGATATTCATGGACTGAAAGGAATGAGACAAAAAGAATAAAATACAGTGAAAATGTATTTTGTAAACATTCTATATACATACACAAAGAATGAAAATGAAGTAACAACATTGCAATCTCCTCACCTTAGTGTGTCATCACGTTTTGAACATGATCGTGTCTTTGATTGCTAATTATCTTATTCTCTTTTGAAAAGACGAAGTCTATACAGAAACAGTAATTCATTGAGAAGGTAATTTTACAGGCATGATTTATACAAGAAAAACGGTTCTACGTGGTAACAACACTAACAACTTTTCCATCACCCGGGCCTGCTGGGCTTAGAGGCTTAATACCGAGAACTCCAAGGATACATACTGACTACCGAATATGTGTGTATATATATATATATGGAAATATATATACATATATATATACATACATATACACATTACACACACACAAACACACACACACACACACACACACACATATATATATATATATATATATATATATATATGTCTGTGTGTGTGTGTGTGTGTGTTTGTGTGTGTATGTTCATATTTATATCCTTTCTATTTTCCTTCAACATTTTTCTGCATCATCAGCTTTAATTCCCTTCCTTATACACAAGAAGGCACCATTTCCCGAGAACCAGCTCTGGAACAGTGATATAAAACAGAACGTGATATCAACTCTACATCTCACTAGTTGCAACAAAGTAATACAAGAATGTAATCTAAAAGAGATCGAAGCCTCTATAATGAGGTACGTCAACTACGAATCTACATTAGACTTGGTGTGCGGGAAAGTTAGTTCCTCGTACCCAAAAGAGTCGGAGTCATAAAGACCTTAACAATGATCATTCATAAACAATACGCCTCAAAGGAAACAAGAGACGATCAGGTTCCACACATACAGCATGTAAAAAAGGGGGACGGACGCTTGTGAGACAGCTCTTCACAATAACAACTACTTGACACATTGACATAGACTAGCACATTTAGATTAACCCAAGACAGATCTTCGTTTTCTTTGAACAATACATATTTTTGAGAAATAAATACAATATATAGATCAGGCGGACATAAAGATTTTGGTATCGAATTGCTGTATCAAAACATTGCTATCAAGGGATCATTTTCATCGATGGTCAAAGCCGAGACGCTGTATTCACTCGGTTCCGCCTCCAAGTCTTCCAGTACTTCTTGGATGTTCTTGGGTTGTCGATGTTTATGATGATTTCCTGTGTCACTAGTGTTATCATGAGGCAAGCGACCGTCCTCATTATCTCCCGGTCTTTCTGCTTCCTCGTGTTCCGAGTCTGTGCCGGTCTCTGTGTTGTTAAAAGCTTCGACCACCTGCTGCACGTGCTCCGAAGCGAAGCCCGGGCCGAAGAAGCTCTCGTCGTCTAACGTTATCGTTTCCCCTTCGTCGGACCTGCGGACGGCGAACTCCGAGAAGTCTCTAAAATTCGAGAAGAAATCGTCGACGTAGTTATTCGTCGGTGGAGCATTGTGGGAATTCGGGAAGACGGCGTAACCTTCGTCGAGGAAGTGGTCGTACCCGTGGCCGTGGCTGTTCGGGTCGTCAGGGTCGAAGAAGGTGCCGCCTCGGAGGACCTCGAAGTTGCCCGAGCCCAGGAGCGAGTTGTCGAGCGAGCCGTACTCCTGCTCTCGATAGAGAGGACGCCTGTTGGTCGGGAAGGTAAACTCGGGCTTGTGAATGGCCTCCCGTGCCCCTGGGCCGTAGAAGGTGTCGTGGAAGTCCCTGAATCCTGAGGGCTCTTCCCTCTGCCGGTGGGTCTCCCTGAATCCCGGGCTGTGCGAGTTGGTGCGACCTCCCCTTGGACCCGGAGTGCGGGGCGGCAGCGGCGGCGAGGGGAAGAAGGCCTGGTGGTGCGAGGGAAGCGAGTGGGGGTGGACGGTGGGGATGAACCTCTGGCCGTCGGTGTGGGTGTCCTCGAGGGGAGCTTCGACCCTCCAGCTGACGCTCTCTCTGCTCGGCGGAAACTGGTGAGCAGGAGAGAAGCTGCGGTCGCCGAAGCTCGCGGGAGTGATCTCCGGAGTGATCTTCTTGGATTGAAATTCGGCGAACTCGAACGTCGGGAAGGACTCGAAGCGGAAGGGCGGCTCTGAGGGCGCCTGCTCACTGTCGTGTATGACCCTGAACTCTCTGGGGTTTCGGCTGTGGGGAAGCTGGTCCTCTGCGCCGACCCTGTGGACGCGCTTGTGAGGCACGTCGGACGGGGCCAAGGCGTCGGGCTCGCCGGCCGTTCGGCGGACTCGGGACGCGGCGCGACCCTGCGGGGGAGGACGGGCGGGGTTAGGCTTAT
>NC_061856.1:15377332-15382332 GCF_019202785.1 Penaeus chinensis | reverse complement strand
TTTCACCCAAGAGTAATATCCAAGACCTATCAACAGTCACCGCATAGCAGACGGGCACATAAAAACATCGCATCCTATTTTGCAGCGACAACAGGTGCTAGGTCTATTACCTCCTCCTCACCCCCCTCCCCCCCTGGAAAATATACCCAGAGGGGAAAATAAGGAGAAAGACAAACCGTGACGTCCCAAAGACATGTCTAAGAGCTGTCGTTTTTGCCCCGTCGGGACCGAGTGAAAGGAGGTCCCAGCTGTCGGTCTCCAGGTGACGCCGGAAAGGCTGCTGGCTCTGGGCTCTTCAGGGGATACTTTGGTGTGACGTAAGAGGAGGGAAAGGTGGGAGAGAGAGGGAGAGAAAGGGAGGATTTGGGGAATAAGGAAGGAGGAGGGGAGAGGATAAAGGTGGAAGAGGGAGAGAGAAAGGATGGATTTTGGGGAGAACGTAAGACAAGGGAAAAGTAGAAGAGAGAGAAAGAAAGGGAGGATTTTGGAGAGAACTGAGGAAGAAGGGGAAAGGTGGAAGACAGAAAAAGGATGTGAGAAAGGAAGAATCATAGGAGAGATTTTGGAGATAAAGGAAGAAGAGGGGGAAAGGGAGAAACATATATAAAAAGGAAAAGTATAAAACGAAGGTACAGAAAAGAAGGAAGATTAAAAGGGTGATGAAAGAAAGAAGATAAGAAAAAGAGAAAAGCAGAAAAGCATAATCGAGAGAAAGATAGAAAAAGAAAGATAGAAAAGCTTGTACAAAGACAAAAAGAAAAGGGGAAAGGAAAAAATAGAAAGTAGAGGAAAATAGAAAGCCGTATCAGAAAAGTGAGAAAGAAAAAAATAGTGAGAGGAAAATACAGAAAGTAGAGAAGCAAATCAAAATGAAGATGGAAAAAGAAAGTAGTAAAGAGAAAGATGATAATAGAAAAACGAAAATAAAAAAAAAAGGAAAAACTGATTTTCCATCCAGACGACTTTCAAAAATACGAATCACACGCATAGAAGAAAAAATGAAGAGAGTATCGCAAGAAGCTTCTCATAAGTAGAAAGTTATCATCGAGGGAAACGTGCTCATAGATTCTTTACAAATCTCGAACCCTATTTTTTTTTCTCAGGCCTCCCCCCCCCCCTTTTCCCAGATCCTACCCCCTACCTCACCTCCTTCATCCAATAAAAGAGAGAGGGAGTGAGAGAGAGAGAGAGAGAGAGAGAGAGAGAGAGAGAGAGAGAGAGAGAGAGCCAGACAGACAGACAGACAGACAAACAGACAGACAGAAAAAAATCCCAACCCTACCCTCCAATACCCCAGAAAAAAGAGAGCGAGGTATAAAACAAAAAAACAAATGAAAAATAAAAAATAAAAAATAAAAACGAATTGCGTCACCGTTGGGAAAATCGCGCTGGACGCAGACTCCCAAGCGACTCGCTCAGACGTACGATTAGTTTCCTTTCACCGGCGACTCTTTCGGTTCCATGCGACTTCGAAGACGTTGGCTAAGCATTCGAACGTTTCGTGTTCTCCGGATGATATGTTCGATCGGGTTCGGGGATGGCGAACCGTTCTTTTTTCTTTCGGAAAGCGAGCGCTGGGAACCGATCCCGCTGATCGAGAAGTTGTGAGATTTTTTAGTCTTCGAGAATGCAACGAGAGGTGACAGAGAGGGATTTTTTTTTGTTTTTCCAAGTTTTTACTGGTCGTTTTTTGGATATTGCTTTCTTTTAAAGTCAGCACCCACGCACACACGCACACACACACACACACACACACACACACACACACACACACACACACACAAACACACACACACACACACAAACACACACACACACACACACACACACACACACACACACACACACAAACACACACATTCATACACACAGATAGGTAGATAGATTGATAGGTAAATAAAAAATTAGATTGTTAGGTAGATAGATATAGATAGATATAGGGGGTGTGTGTGTCTGTTTGCGTGAATGTACGCGCGCATGTATCATGTGTATGGACAGTTTACCTACACAAGCATAATGTTCTAAATATAAATCTAAAAATGTAAATCTGTTTCTTCCTGTTGCTGCCGTCCTTGAACATAAAGAGGAAACGTTAAATAACATTAAATCTTAAGATCTATGTTCTTTGTGTCTATTACCTTGGAGTGTGAGTGTGTGCGATGTACGGCTTTTCTGTCCCCGTGGTAGAGCAGTATATAATTCTTGACAGTTACCAGTATAACAAACGTAATGAGACTTATACATTTTACTCAGATGCTTGGGGGGGGGGGGGGGGGGGGGGGGCTTAATCTACAGAATGGATTTTTTTTTTTTATCTTCTTTTTATGGTATTTTGTAGTTCTTGCCACATGATATAACTGTATCCATGTAGCATTAAGCTTTTCAAATGAACCTTCCACAAGCAACAGTTCTGATAACATTTAGCATTTAGCATTTTAGTAGCATTTAGCATTGCTGTGTTAATGGGCGGGGGAGGGTGAGAGGAGAGGAGAGAGAGTTAAGGGGAGAGGAAGGGAGAGAGAAGGTAAAGGGATAGGGAGAGGGGAAAGGAGAGTAGAGAGAAGGGAGAGGGAAGGGGGAAGAAAGGGAGCGAAGGGGAAGTTGAAAAGGAAGGGAAGAGGAGAAGGGAGAGAGAAGCCGCAGGGAGGAAGGAAAGGTAGAGGTGAAGTGGAGGGAAAGATGACAAGGAGAAGAGAAGCAGAAGAAAAGGTAGAGGGAAGGTGAAGAGGAAGAGAAGGGGTGGAGGAGGGGAGATAGGGAGAGGGAGAAGGGGCGAGGAGGGCGGAGGGTGAAGCAGAAGGAAAGGGGATGGGAGAGGGGAAGAGGGAGAGGGGGAGAGGGAGAGGGGGAGAGGGAGAGGGGGAGAGCTGTTTCCATCCCAACAAAGTCTCGTGGCGTAAATAATATTCGGTCTCCGCCCTAATCCATCACTTCCTCTCCGTTTCTTGTCTTGATCTTTTCTTCATTCATATCATCTTATTCTCGTTTTCTTTCTTTCTCTCTCCCTCTCTCTCTTTTGTGACGGTGGCCTTGTGGGTGCGATTGTTCCCATCAGTTAATCAAAGTTGTTTGTCAAATTCAGGGATTGTTTCATTGATAAGTCCCTTTTCTCAAGTCTTGAATAATGCAGATTTTTAGGGGGAAAAGGAAGGAATAGAAAGCAAGAAGAATGATTTTATCATTGCAAAAAACACAACAATATAGTGTTAAAGTTACTGACAATATCGAACCAGTTTTTTGTTTCCTTTTTTTAAGGTAATGATAAAGGAATTAAAAAAAAAAATCCTATGATTCATTAATCCTGTAAATCTGATGTTGGAAAGTCATCTCTTAGGAAAACGTTTCAAAAGATGTTATTCTTTTCCTCTCGACGTTGTGAGTAAAATGGAACACTCACGCCACGTGTAAGTGCCTTCCCTCAATTTTCTTCCCTGTCAGTGAATGTAAGTGCACACTATGACTATCATATGAATCCATATATTCAGTTCAACGGCTGGGTCAACTTTCATTTCTTTTCTTTTCCAACGTGATTTAGCATCTTCAATTGCAAGCAAGAACGAAACTCGAGCGATAAAGTGGAAACAGAGCAAAAAGAAGAAGAAGAAAAAAAATAAAAATAAAATCTAAAGTCATCCTCAGTCTCTATCTGAAACGAAAAACATTCTCTCTGAAGATAACAAACATTTGGGAGCTGTCGAAGAGGAGGAAGAAAACAGAGGAGTAACGTCCCACGAAAGTTTTTCTTTTTTCTTTTTTCTTCGGCGCCGTATGTAAAACGTCTGTTACCGACACTTCATTTCCCATGCGTGTGTTTTGCTTTCTCGTAACGCTTCCTCTTGGGACAAAGAAGCGTGCTGGCCCCAAGGTGAAGTTATTTATAAAGTCATGCTCAGGTGAGTTGACCTCCGGGGATGCCATTAACCCCTAGACAGAGATTAGTGTAATGAAAGCTTCTTAATTACATTCCCTCTGTCCCTCTTTCTTTGACATTTAAAAAAAAGGGACGTACATTAATTCGGTTTGATACACGGGCGTAGACATGTCATGGGTGTTCATTTATGATTTACCGGGACGGAGAGCAGGAGAGCGGAGATAAGACGAAGACGAATGCTATCTCGGTTCCACATGAAGGCAAGGGACCTTCGGCGCCACGTGAGACATAAAGATTACTCGGTCGTGGAACAAGAACATGATATATACGAGCGATAAAACGACCAACCCCGATCTGTATGCGACTGATCTGCATTACTTATACTCGTGAAGGTCCTCCTCGCGCGGTTGGATTCCGTGATGACGACGACCCTGACTGTCGCTAACCTGTCGTGTTGGCAACAAGTCGTCGGCGCTGATAAGGAAGTGGACAGGGTCCTTCAGCTCTGCTTTTATGCGCTTATCCTTCGCGGTGAACATTATTCACACATTTCTTTAGCTTTCCTGAGGTTAATTAATTGAGAAAAAAATACTGTGATTCCCGAGGATAGGTGTAGAAAGCAGAAAGGATGGAGTCGAAATGGAATACACCTACAAACTGTTCATCGTAATAACGTAAAACAAGCAAACTAAAGAGAATAACTGCGAAAACAATGCTACCAGACTTAATTAGCCAGTGTCCCACGTCACATTATGAACTCCGCCTGATGTATTATAGAAGGTTTTAATTACTACCTTGTAATACTGAATTATGTTTGATTTTTTGTATTGATATACACTTTAGACATATATATTCAGATGACAAGGAGATGCTGTTATCTCCTCACTGAATTCAGACAGGCCTTCATGTGTTTTTATTACTATAGACTGTGTTCACTAAGCGACACTGACTCTACCATAAACAAATCATTTACCCTTGACCTATAGATGACATAACACGGTGAAACTAAACAGTCAAGCCTTAAGGTCACAAGCTGGTGAGTACTTCATTAGAAAATAAATACAACTGCCACCTGTTATGTCATTCAAAAGGGGGAGGCAACAAAACTTTCATTTGGTCTAAAGCCACA
>NC_061856.1:15337332-15342332 GCF_019202785.1 Penaeus chinensis | reverse complement strand
ATTATGAATAAGCAAAGAAGACCCACAGACTGGGAATCTATTTTGAAAGGTGCGAGGTAACTATAGAGTAAGCGAGAACCCGGAAACCACTCACGGGAATTTTAAATCACAGTCGCATGATCAAACAAGGCTTCCATTATAGTCGCTAGACATATAATCATCATTATCCGACGATGACAAACGCCAAATATCATTGCCAGATGCGTGTGCGTATGCAAGTGAGGGTGAGAGGTAGTGAGGGTTTCTGCACCGTTTACTTTGCGTTCGCATAGTAACAGTGAGGTATAAATCCGTGACTTACACGAACGTGAGAGGCATTTTCATGGCTCGTTTCTTATGATGTTCCGTATTACAAGGATTTTATCAAAGATAAAAAAATATTTGGTATATGTAGTACAATATATGTAGTACAATGTCTGTATCATATATCATGATTACAAAAGTAATCTCTTCATAAACTAATTTATACAAAAAATCTTCAGATTTTGAACAGATGAATCGGTGAGCAGTATAGTAAGCTACGTATATGACAAAGACACACGAAACACACTGATACAGCAATATGACAAATTGCCAACATCATGATATTTATATTTTTGAATTACTGTTCAAGAACTAATGATAATTAACACGCCGATGGAGTGATTCTATTATCCTAATTCCACTGTGAGTGATGCAAGCTGCTCTATACTATCTAATCCTGATAGTGATAATGCATTGACTATTTACAATTATAATCAGTTCACTTTTTTATCATAATTCTCATTATCAGTATTGATGCATTATCACCTTCACCATTATCAATGTAACTATTGTTAGCATTGTTATTGTCATTATTAGCATTATCATTACTGTTATTACCCTTGATATTATTACGTCTATTATCAGTATTATTATTGTTCATCTTGTTGTTATTGTTTCTATTATTATTATTATTATTATTATTATTATTATTATTATTATTATTATTGTTATTATCTTTATAATTATTATTATTATTTTTATTATTTTTTTATTTTTATTATTATTATTATTATTATCATTCGTATTGTTATTATTATTATTATCATTATAATTAATATTATTATCATTATTATTATTATTATTATTATTATTATTATTATTATTATTATTAATACTATTATCATTATTATCTTTATTATTATTATTGTAATTATTATTATTATTATCATTATTATTATTGTTATTATTATTATTATTATTATTATCATTATTATTATTATTATTATTATTATCATTATTAGTATTAGTATTATTGTTATTATTATTATTATTATTATTATTATTATTATTATTATTATTATTATTATCATTATCATTGTTATTATTATGAGTAGTATTATTGTTGTTGTTGTTGTTATTTTTGTTTTCCTGTTGTTGTTCTTGTTATCATTATCATTATATTACTATTGTTATAAGTATTATTGTTATTATCATCATCATCATTATTATCATTTGTATTATTATTTTTAGTATTATCATCATTAGTATTATTACTACTATTACTACTACTGTTATTATTATTATTATCATGATCATCATTATTATCATTATTATCATTATTATTATTATCATCATCATCATCATCCTCATCATCATCATCATCATCATTATTATTATTATTATTATTATTATTATTATTGTTATTATTATTATCATAATTATTATTGTTTTTGTTATTATTATTATTATCATCATTACTATTACCACTACAACCATTATTATTATCCTTGTTATTATCATTATTATTATCATTATTATTATTATTATTATTATTATTATTATTATTATTATTATTATTATTATTATTATTATTATTATTGTTATCATTATTATTCATTATTATCATTATTCATTATTATTATTATTATTATTATTATTATTATTATTATTACTTTTTACCTCATTATTACTATTACTATGATTATCTATATCATTATAATTATCATCAACATCATCATATCATCATTATCTTTATTATTATCATTATTATTATTATTCATTGTTACTATCATTATTATGTTTTTTATTACCATTATTATTATTATCATTATAATTAATATAATTATTTTCATTATCCTTATTATTATCATTATATTTATTATCATCATAATCATTACCAACCTTTTAATTACTATTATTATTTTTTTTTATCAGTGGTATTATTATCGTCATCATTATTGTTATAATAATAATATTGATGATAAGGATGAGGATGATAATAATAATAATAATAATAATAATGATAACAAAAATGATAATAATGATATTGATAATCATTATCATCATCACCATCATCATCATCATCATCCTCTTCCTCGTCATTATCAACATCATTAGTATTAGCATCACCATTATTATCATTATCCTCATAATTATGAACTTTTTTCGTGGTTTCAATTAAGCTGCTAAAACTCGATTTTCTAACTTATTTAATTTATATCTTCTGTTTTAAGTCTCTCAGACAAATAAGTTAAAATAGATAATTATTGTTATGATAATAATAGCAGTAGTACGTTCATTGTGTTATTGCGGTTGTTGTTGTTGTTGTTACTGTTGTTGTTGTTACTGTTTTTGTTGTTACTGTCATTGTTGTTGCTGTTGTTACTGTTGCTGTTGTTGTTGTTGTTACTGTTGTTGTCGTTGTTACTGTTGTTGTTACTTTTGTTGTTGTTGTTACTGTTGTTGTTGTTACTTTTGTTACTGTTGATGTTGTTACTGTTTTTGTTGTTACTGTTGTTGTTGTTACTTTTGCTGTTGTTGTTACTGTTGTTGTTGTTACTGTTGTTGCTGTTGCTGTTGTTACTGTTGTTGTTGTTACTGTTGTTGTCGTTGTTACTGTTGATGTTACTTTTGTTGTTGTTGTTACTGTTGTTGTTGTTACTTTTGTTACTGTTGATGTTGTTACTGTTTTGTTGTTACTGTTGTTGTTGTTACTTTTGCTGTTGTTGTTACTGTTGTTGTTGTTACTGTTGTTGCTGTTGCTGTTGTTACTGTTTTTGTTGTTACTGTTGTTGTTGCTGCTGTTGCTGTTGTTACTGTTTTTGTTGTTACTGTTGTTGTTGTTGTTATAATATGAGTAATTTTGATGATACTGATAATAAGGTTATTAAGAATTAGGATCCTAATGAATAACCAAATGACTATTCATAGTAATAACAATAATATCAATAATGTTAATTAAGAGATAAGATTTTGAAAGTAAAAGATGTAATGTATTTTCAGACGATCTAAAACGGTCATACATTGCGCGCGACGAATCATAAAAGTCATTTTATTATCAATTGTCTTAGTTCTATACGCAACTTTTCTTTGTGGTAAAAGTACTAGTGAAAGCTTTCTAGTTACACTCGCTTATCATTCTAGACTTCCTATACGTTATGTAGAAGAAGATGAGGAGGAAGAAGAAGAAGAAGAAGAAGAAGAAGAAGAAGAAGAAGAAGAAGAAGAAGAAGAAGAAGAAGAAGAAGAAGAAGAAGAAGAAGAAGAAGAAGAGGAGGAGGAGGAAGAAGAAGAGTATAAGTTGGGGTTAGTATAGAATATATTTTTTTAATCAGACTACAGAACTGTTACTCCATCCTTACAAGAACGAAGTGCTCTCTTTTTCTACGGAGAAACGGAGACAGTCAGTGGCGTAACATCTTTGTTTTCTTGACGTAATATTTTTTCGGATCCTTTTTTTTTTAACTACACGTTTCATTACAGCCATAAAAGAAAGCATAAAAACAAAAATTTCCTTCCTCAAAAGTGACCTACATGATTGAACATTTTCATCCACGTTTCGTAATTTCCTAAACCAAACTACAGCGTCTATAAAAACACGTTGCTCAAAGGCCAGCGATCTTAATAATAAACACGGCGAGCGAGAAGGAGGGGCTCCCATGTAAATCTGCGTGACTTCACGGCGCGTAAGCTCACGTTCCGGGTTATGTAATGGATACGTTTGTGTAAGCATAAGCATTTTTATATTGTGTAAGGAATTACGTTTGTTTGGGGGGATCCTATATCAGCTTCGGCGAGGAGAGCATATAATAAAACCGTTGTGATGTTGATAACTATTTTTGTCTATAAATGTTCAAAATCATAATGCTGGTGTCGGATAGTGTTTGTGTGATGGACGTGGGAGCTTTATTTGCTATGAGATACAGGTGTTACATGTCAGGTAGTACAGGTTATTGACATCCCTTTTGTAGGATGTATGGTTGGCATGTTGTCATGTGACTGTATATTGTGTTCCGAAAGATATGATGCCTTTCCTTTGCTCTAAAATATCCTTAAGGGAAACGCGTGGAATTTATCATAGATTTTTGTAGGAAAATTAAAACGGGCTTACAAACTTTTGCTTAGTTACCTATAAATGATTGTTCTAGTGATAATACACCGGGGAATATCTTAGCATACAAGTTTCGAGAAAAAAAAATGTTTAGGAAAATATAAATGATCCACTTAGAGACACAGACGACTCTTTACTTGCGATATATAAACCATAGGACGACTTTCTTTTACGCCATGATTCTGTAGTTAAATTCCATAATAAGCTATCACCGACCGCCGTCAACAGTTTCAAAATATTTATATGAATGTTTTAACCCTTTTTCAAGGTATATGCTTTCCAGATGTCCAGTTGAAAATGACTGCACAGCTCCCACTTACATGTAACGTAAGTGTTTTCGTAGAAGGTGCTTTGACATGCATATGATTATCACCACTAACATTCTGCTCGTCATATAAAAACAGAGTAGTCTATAGCTAAAGTAGACGAAATAGTAAAACAAAAATTTCCTAAATAAACCATGTTCAGACGCAAATTTCAGATCCGTGACACTAAGATAGACAAGAATTCAACGCAAACAACAAACTTTAAAGTATTTTCAGATTCATCAGGATGCTACTTCATTGCATCCAAGCGGACGTGAATCTTCCCTGTTGCTCATACAGCATTACCCAAGAGCTAAACAGGAATAAGAATATTTTCCCTG
>NC_061856.1:15309832-15312332 GCF_019202785.1 Penaeus chinensis | reverse complement strand
TCTGACAAGGTAAAAAAAAAAAAAAAACATACTTCTTATCAAAAACTAGATCATAAAATGAACAGACTTGCATCTGAATCCTTAAAACTTCATGAAATATTTTAACACTGATCTAAGAGAATAACTGTTTATGGATAACATACTCTTTCAATTGTATGTGTTTTGACAAGAAATTCAGGGGACTGCCTCGTATCAAAACTAACAAAGCAGCATAATAATAATAAAATAATAAAGTTTGGCTCTACTGTCTAAGGCTGTTGTATGATAGATTGCATAATTGAAATGATAACACAGTATCTATCATTTTATACTACAGTAGCTGACAGCAAAACAAATTAGTATAATTTTCTAGTAAAGGTTTTATTTTCAAAGGGCAAGATATAGTCTTCAAGCAAGATGAACAATTTTATCCTATTAAAGTTTCATAAATATATACTTATATAATTATCCATTCCTACATCACTGTTGATAAAAAATCCTCCTTTCTTTCATTCAAAATCTGTAAATGCCTTAAATCTAACACTATTTTATGCAATTCAGATTCTTAGTAATATGATCAACATGTCATCTCCATTTAGAGTGCAATAAAACATCTTTAACTAAACAAGCAGTCAACTGTTAACCTATAATAACCCTCTCCTACAAAACAATGTTAATTACATTCATCCATCTCCAATTATACATAATTCTCAATCAGATTACCCCTTGAAATTATAACCAGTTAATTCCACAAGACCACTCCTTGTAGGCACATGAATTGTTTGCCATACATCAGAATTCTTCTTTAAACATTTTCTTGAACTACATTAACATTCATGTAATATACCTCTAGATATAAAACCAAATAACCATGAGGAGTTTGTGCACACAGAAACATCCATTCATGCATGTGTAAAATAAAATGAAGAAGAGGTAGAGAACTAAGGAGGACAGGAAGAAAGCATGAGATGGAGAGGGTGAAAGGAGAGCAAGAGAGCATACGTGTACATGTACATTAACATCTTACACACACACTCTTTATATACACATCCCTCAGTATGTACAGTTTCATGATGAGAGTTTCATACCAAAGTAATCATAAACATCTTTCTTTCATCTTGGGAGGAACTCATATTTAGAAAACAATCACTTGCCTTTACAGTTTACTGAGAAACATTCATTGATGTACAAGGTTCAGATTCGATCAATAGAAAAGAGATGGAATGGACATCTTCCTTTCAGAATGAATTCCACACAATATGACCACTGTCCTTCTTCCGCAAGGGTCACTGGGTATTGCCGCTCGCAACATAGATGCTTAGTTGAGCATAAGTATTATATTTATGAAATGTTAAAAGTATTCTAATAAATAACTCTACTAACTATTCAGCAGGTGGTCTAGTATCTGCTGACACAGCAACTAATCAATCATGGAAGAGAAGGGCAGTGAACATATTAACAGGTATTCAAGAGCCAAAAACTGAAGTGTATTAAGTATGAGATAGAACCATATCATTTAAATCTGTAAATATCTTCTCAACATACAAATCATGTGCTGTGTATATCCTAACATGCTTGTGGGGATAGGCCTAGCTATAACAGAATGGGGAGAGGTGTTGCCTAGATGCAAAAACAAGACCAATTAGAAAATCTGATGTTTTCCTTTATTTTAGATACAGCAGCGTGATCCTAATAAAAAGCTTTACTGATCCCATGGTTTCCTACTGGTTGTTTTATCTTTAAATACCAGAATATATTCAGAAAAAAAATACAAAATTCTTAACTCACCCAATATATAATAATCATTGAAAACATGAAAAAAGTATGAGCACATAGGAAGCAGGTCAACAGCACTACACTCACAGCCTGGACAGAATAGCTACAACAATTAACTGAAACACCCTGGTGCCTACCATAAATAAAAGAAGAATCTATTTCAGCACTTTTACAAAAAAAGGGAAGAAAAGTCTTACTGAGTGTGCAGCTCTCCACCTGCTTCCTTTGATGAACTATCAGCAATATCATAACATTTTTTACTTTCTGCACATTAGTTTAAACGACAGATTCTAATACTTGCCTCTGTCCAAAGAAAAAAATTCTATGTACAGAGCAGGTAGTCCTCATATTGTTCTAGCAACAAAAAAAGACAGCAGAGTCCCTTAGTAACACTAGACTGCACTTCCTTAGTCAACAGTTTATTTTGCAGACCAGCAAATCACAGATGGTAAATTTCATGTCTTGAAATGGAACTCTGAGGCGAGCATTCAATTTCCACCAACTTCCGCAGATCAGATTGTGAGGAACAAGAATATAACTGTCCCATGTAACATACAGTTGCTCTTGATGTGTATACCAAGCCATTAAGAGATATTCTTTAGTCGTCTGTCAATCTTTTCACACCATGTCTTGTGTCTTCCAACCAAAAATAACCTAGAAAAATCTCACGAGCGCCAACTTCTTCCTCGGCACCATGCAAAGATCTAGGCACCAGGCAATTATGGTCTAGGGCACCAAAACAACC
>NC_061856.1:15297332-15304832 GCF_019202785.1 Penaeus chinensis | reverse complement strand
ATAAAAAATCTTGAATAAAGAATTTCTTTTATCAAATACAAAAACGTCTTGAATAAACTTATAGTCCAATAACTGACACAATAAAATTACAAGATAAAGTCAGGATATTAACATTAACATCAAGACACCTAATACAACCATTATTTAACAAGAGATAATGAAGACTGATGTTAAAGACCATACCATTTTCACATGCAGTAGATGAAAAATTAATAATAAACAAAATTCCAAGAAAAAAAGGAAGAGAGGGAAACGTAAAAACAGTTCAACAATACAAAGAGACAATGTACCTATGAGTGTGTTCAACAGCACCCGCCACCTGTATTTGGCTCCACGGGGGCACTGGGGTTGATCTTGACCCCCTGGGTGGAAGCAGCACCTCCGGAGGGGGGTCCCATACGGTTCTTGATCTCAGCCGCCATGGTCATGAAGGCCTGTTCTACATTGGTCGCATTCTTGGCCGATGTTTCAAGGAAAGGGATACAAAGGGAATCTGCATATTCCTGTAATTGAGATCAAACAGCAATCAAAAGCTGCTCACTGTGGGAAACTCACTACCAATAAAATAATACTAATACTGATACTAATACTGATGCTGATACTACTACTACTACTGAAAAAAATTAAAGAAAAAAAAATAATAACAATAACAAAAAGAATGACAATAAAACAATTATAAGAAAAATAATAAATATATCATGATACAAACAAGTTTTCCATTACTAACCAGTGAACAAAAAAATAAATAAATAAATAAATAAAAATAAAAAAATTAATTAACTAATTAAAAAAAAAAAAAAGAATCTTACCTTTGCCGTCTGGTAATCCACAACTTTCTTGTGGGTGAGATCGCACTTGTTACCCACCAGAAGTTTGTTGACGTTTTCACATGCATACCGGTCAATTTCCTGAAGCCACTGCTTTACATTGTTAAAGGATTCCTGTAAGGAAATGAAGAAACATTACTCCTCCTCTTTGTCTTTCTCCAAGACTAAACTATAAACCTAGAATTGCATCATTCCCTTTAAAATTTCTTGACTGTTCTAACCTGATCAGTCGTGTCATATACAACAATGATGCCATGAGCTCCCCGGTAATATGATGATGTGATGGTTCGGAAACGTTCTTGTCCTGCAGTGTCCCAGATCTGGAGTTTGATTGTTTTGCCATCTAGTTCAATTGTTCGAATTTTCTGAAAAATAATAAAAATTAGACTGAAATTCTTTACTGCCACTCATCAAAGCAGGTTAAGTTATGGGATTCCATCATGACAATTTTAATAATAAATATAAATATCAAGCTTATAATAAATACATTAATCATGTGTATACTTACAAAATCTACACCTATGGTACTAATGTAAGACTCTGTGTATGTGTCATCCTGAAATAGATAAATAGGTATTATATATCACAGATAATAATTAATATGGATAGATATAGAACTTTCATTCCCATTGATACAAACATAAAAAATGCACAGTCCAGACCTTTCTAATAATAATACTGAAATGTATAGACAATAATTAACAATAATTTGTATACTATCATAGCACAGACTTTACAATTAACTTACAGCTAATAAATACTATGCATTAAAGCCCATACTGGTTGCATAAGAAATAACTTTTATGCACACAATGGACAATACTCACCGCAAATCTTAAAAGGAGGCAAGACTTTCCAACACCACTGTCACCAATCAGCAGAAGCTTGAACAGGTAGTCACTGAAAGGTTTTAAAAGAGGGAATTAAGCAATTTTCTTCGCATTGGTGGAATAGACAGTGTCTTATCTCTAGTTCCACTTCTACTGAACCTGTACCTGCATGGATGCCAAGTTTGGAGTCAGCGTGTGCATTTATAATATGAAAGGACAGATATGATATTTTATTTTTTGCCCTTTGTTTTCCTACTTTATCTTACTTCCTGCTATATTTATCCTCAAAAGTAGAGGCATCATAGAATCTATACAAATCTTCATATAATTTCCAAGTAATGGTTTGTATACATTTTCATGGAGCAGCAGCAATATACCAATAAGACTCATAACCAAACAAATAAAAAATGACATGTTTTAAATATGTGTATAATTCAGTTCAGATCTTTGATTTTCCTTCATTATGAAAGACCAGCATGTTAAAGACAAACTAGTCTACGCTGGCTTAAAAACACATGAAAATAAACAAACAAGAATTATTAACGGTGTCCAACTGAAGACCAAGACATTTGTTTTATTAAAGTACACAATTTTTATGAATGCGTCTACTATTAAATATATAAAAATGCCAAATTATTCTTTGTTTTTGCATAATGAGGATATAATAAATTTCTATCAAGTTTCCATCACGCTGATATAAACTTGAGCAACAGTCTGGTTACCTAGCAAATAGTGGCACACTATGACAACTCACTCATCACATGCACAAAATTGCAAGAAACTGATAAAAGGGTTAGAACAACAGGGCAATTTTTTTGTGTACTTTCTACAATCAACAACCCATTCTCTTCATGTTTTAAGTGCCCCCTATCACACTCCATTCAATGTGTACACCTATTTCAAACAGGAATGTCTCTCACAAACCCTCTGAGGTGCATCTAAGCCAACTTCAAATGTAACTTTTTATTTTGTTTTTGCTATTGCTTTTCAATATCATAACTGCAAAATATTATTTAACCCATAAAGCAAGGAGTTCTTTCATAAAGTCTGGCAAGAATGTGCATCTGCGCAATGATCCTGCTTCCGTATGTTGGAACATTGGCTCATGAAATGATATGGTGTCTTCTGGTGTCTGGTAATTTTCATCTGTCACCAGTGGGTCAAGCTCCTAAGATGACTGCAAATTAAAGTTCACAGTCCACAGAAAAATCAGCCAGGTCTCTAAAGTGCACCTTGACCAGACCAAAAGAGCAATAATCCCCAAATTAACACTGGTTCCACAATCCAATAAAGTAACAAATATCCCGAACTAGCAAATGAAAAGGAGAACCACTCATCAAAATATTTATAACAATTTGATGATCTCTCTATTATGTGGCTAGAAATGTTATTTGGGAGGGGGGGGCGGGGGATTTTCATTTCACTTGTCAAAAGTATAGGAAATGGTTCACAAAATGGTTTTGTGTTTAACCACTAATATGTACCACTCTGAAAATGGTGTACTATAGATATATATATTTTTTAAAAATAGGCTAACATAAAAATGTGTCTTTGTATGACAGTTCCTTAACCTGCAAACTACCTTGACAGAAACTGTTACATTTTATCAATGAAAATATGGAGTAGTCACACAGAAAATAAATTTGTATAAAATCATAAATATACAAACAGTTCAAGTCCAAAACTTGCAATGTTTTAAGATTTAATCAGCAATAAACTGTACAATAATACATTTGGATTTCTACTAACTGCAATTAATATAAAAGATCCAATAATACTGATTGGAGAAATACGAAAATCACTGCATAAAGCCATCCAGTTTCCAACAGCTTCTACTGCACCAATAGTAAGTTGCTTCATACAAATGCTTCATATTTCAAGATGCACTTGACACACAATAAACATCCCGAGATCCAATTACATATGCTGCATGAATGCACTACTTCCATAGGGATTGTGATATACTTTCTCTCTATTTCCCTTCTCTTCATGAATAGAATGAATTAACTTCACTGTATCATACATGTCAAGAAAGACCCCAACTTCACAGCTTCACGTAAAATTTACATCATTAATACCATCGCATTTGGGCAATTCCTATATCTAGTTCATACTGAAATACCTTGAAATACAAACTTTGACCATGTTGTTTCCAGATATTACTAACATTATGAGCTAATGCATTCACACATCAAGAGAGTAGTTTAAATGATCAGTTGAAACAGCTGATTTGCTGATGGATTTTATATATATATATATATATATATATATATATATATATATATATATATATTAAGATTCTTAATTTGACCTCGATGAACAATCTTTTTTTCTTAAACCATAGCAATTTAAACCCGACTCCATTTCAAGTCTAGATACCATCACAATAAAAAGTAATGACATTAATATTGCATATAGGGTGCACATCCATATTAAAAGTGCATATACCCTGTTCCCTCTCCTTGAGTGGCCAACCTGCCTGCCATCTTAAAGTGGCTGTGTGAGAGGAGTGGCCTTCCAACAAGGTTACAGATCACCATGTAACAGCATCCCTTGTGTTAACTCTGATGATATATGACTCTTGTGACAATTAACTGTCAGTGTTGTGTTTATCTGTTCTTGTTTTTTCTCAACAGATCTTAATTTTTCACCGCCCTGAACTTCCTGGGCCAGACAATCAAGAGGAGCATATGTAACTGACAAGGTTTCAAAATAACCTTCACATCCACAGCAACAAGAACAAGATGATATGACTGTCTGAATACATTATGGATGAGTCATAAAGAGTATCAAGAATTAACCAGATGACAGCAGAATTAGTTACTACAACCTGTTTTATCTGAAAAGCTAAAATGATCAAATAACAGGCAAATATCACAAAAAAAGAAGAGCTAAAATATTTGCAAAGATACTATCTTATTTGTTATTGCAATGAAATGCTAATATGTATTTAATTTTAAAATGTTTATACAGACAACACTTCAGAACAAAGAAAGATAGAACCCTCAAAAAGATAACTGCCTTTTCACGTGTATCAATGAGACTCCCCTCAGATAAACTGATAAAACTGGGCAAACCAATGAAGTCAGAAAAAACAAAACAAAATTAAAGCACACCTTCAATATGGCCATGAAATAGTGATATTCTTTTTATTTTTAATCAAAACTCATCATTGTAGCATAATTTCTAACTTTTGTCACTTATTACCATGGGGAGTAACTATCAGACAAAAAAGATAAGAACTGTGGTAGTCATGTGACATGGGAACATGGTTATCATAATTAACACAATTCAAGGGAATACTTTAACATAAAATATTATTCTGTCCCGTAACATAGGTTTTCTAGAACAAAGGTGAAATTTCCTTGCTTCAAACATTACTTGGTATTCATTTCCACCATGATGAAAAATAACAATAATAATAATAATGATAATAATGTAGAAACATAATAACCAGAACTCATTTATTAATTACTTGACACCAAATCCTCCCAGTAACAAAGGAAAAAGGAGGATTTTATCAATAACTAATCACCAATATGGTTAAAAGGAAATTGCAAACCATACACCCACATAGTTTACCTTTCTTCATTACTTTATTACCAACACTAAATTTGACACAAACCATTACCATTTAACTGTCAAATTATCTACATCAAAATTATATGAATTATAAGACTGACTAAGTATTTACAAACTACTACTACATTTTCCTTATCAAGCAATAAAGAAAATTTAGGAAAACTTAGGCAAGTATTTGGCAACTGCAAACTCTGCATTAAAACGTGTTTATCACAAATCCAAGAATTATTTCTGACCATTTTCTCTATACACAATTTTTACACATTTATAAGGACTAAACAGCGACATGGGAAACTATAATTAACGTAACACTGTTGACTTGGCTCTTTAATATCCGCCTTATGGTCCTCTTCCCCTGAGCTTTCCTTTCTTCATTACAAAGCTATTTTTCTATCCAAGATCTAGCGGGTGAGACGAAGGGACCCGATAATGCCCACTCCACCTAGACAATCCCCGTTTTATCCCTAAAATCGAGATTGAGGGCGATTTCCTTTGTCATTTTACTACGCAGCTGATCCCCCTCCTCGGCCCCGCTCAGCTGACTGTGACAGGACCTTCCACGGAACTCTCTTTCGTTCTCATTTCTTCAAGGCGAATTATCTCCCTATTGAACATTTACGCCTCCTTGTCGTCCTGCATCGAAGTGAAAGACCTCGAGGAAGGAGGAGTTGGAGGCGAAATAAGACGCCCGAACACGAAACGTCAAATGGGATCACCTGATCGAACCACACTTGGCTACGAAAATCGACCTCGGACACCCAACACTAAAACTTTCCTTAAAAACAGCTTTAAAGCATCCATATACTCACTACTCGGGATTCATCGTCGACATCTTCTGCTTGTGGACCTTTAGCGACCTAACTCTCCCGCAGAGGCGACTTTAAACAACGAAGAAACAGGTGGAATATAAGGCTGTTCCTCCCCTCACTGTGACAAGATGGCCGTCCCGTGGCGTTTGCTCTCGCTGATGACGTCATGCCACATAGACATGGCCTGAGGGATGAAACGCAAGTGCTGTCAAACCGCGAGGATTGGATGTTCTTTCGGGATATTCTGGAAGGATTGGAGTCATCTCTTGATGAGAATGCATATTTAGGTGGCTTTATGCTTATTTTGTTGTTTAAATAGTTGAGATATGGGAGATATGCAGGCTTTGATCCAAAGAAAATGGACGGTTCCTGTTGTAGATGTGGATGGTTGACTGACTCGTAAATGTTGGTTATTGCGTAGGCTTGAATGATTCATCCTTCACACTGAATCACCCAACTTCTTCAGTCATGTGATAGAAGGAATTGTGAAGCATGACGGCAAGGATACCCCATCCTAACAATTTGATAAAATTATTATGGCTTCTTGCTCTTGGCACGCAAACTATTACGTAATCGTGACGTCGGGCATCAGAATTCTGCTGGTTACTGAATTGGTAGGATGATATTGCGTAGTCTGTCCACATTTAGCTTTGATATACGCAAAAGTAACCTGCGAACGTTCAGTATACTGCGCACTCTTTCAGCAAGTAAAACAATAATCAGCATTACAATTTATGGTTATATTAAATTTATTTTATTTTTCAGCAAGTAAATCAGCACAGTTTGATATTGACGAAAATCTTTTTAAAACTCAGGTGAATAGTAGGTTACAAGTCATTTGTATGTCTACTGTGAACTGCCGCACACCAAATTTTTGCTTATCATGGCAGAACAAAAATACCACGAGGGTTAATATATGAATTATTCAAAGTTAAAAGACCATCCTAACGGCTCACTGACGTTGTAAAGGTGCTCTAGTTGTCAGTAATATGCTTGAGCTCTCAAATGAAATGAACAGCAAAATATCAGAGGTTATCATAGTATACCGAAAAATACGAACGGGACAGAGAGCAAGTCATGATGTAACCTTCAGCGTTGCAATTGTTAATGTCTAGATCTACGTCGTTTTAGACAGAGAACGGAAATATTTTTTTCGTCTCTAAATATGCGAAACACAACGAAAAGTGATGTACGTCATTCAGTTCCTATGGAGATCAAGGTCGATACTTTACAAGTTTTGTGCAAGCGCGGTTTTAAATAGCTGGCTACGTTTTAGCTTTGACGGACGTGGGTATTAATACTGACACAACGTATGGATACTTGGAAACATACGCATATACGTTAATTTTCTGTCTTGATAAATGGCCTGCATAGAAATATACATGCCTCTACAATGTGCGCAGAAACACACACACACACACACACACACACACACACACACACACACACACA
>NC_061856.1:15277332-15282332 GCF_019202785.1 Penaeus chinensis | reverse complement strand
TCGTGGGTTGCTTGCAACCTGCATCGACCTCAAGAAGGCGTTTGACTCGGTGCAACGAGATTCGCTATGGGAGATTCTGAGACTTAGGGGAATTCCGACACAGATTATTGGCCTAATATGAAGCCTATATAACGGTATTGAAAGTGCTGTAAAGTGTGATGGGGGCCTGTCGAACTTCTTCCCTGTTAATTCAGGGGTGAGGTAAGGCTATGTATTTGCACAAACACTTTCCAATACCTGCATGGACTAGATAATGGGCAGAGTTACTATTTAAAGTCAGTGTGAAGTAACACTCGGCAATTAGGGCGAAGGGATGACCACACCCCTCTAGGGGTTAGGGGAATGGAACCTGACTGCTAGATGGCAGTCAAGATTGCATGCAAGCCCCGTGCCATAGGTTCACCCCCAGCCATTAGAAGTTCAGGGGAACCCGTTCAGTCGTTTAATACTTGCAGTGAGGACGTTGAAGTCACAGAGAGCTTGGTAGTGTAGTTCATGTCTATGGGCCTGTTAGACCAAGAAG
The DNA here is from genome assembly GCF_019202785.1 of Penaeus chinensis. Lineage (NCBI taxonomy): Eukaryota > Metazoa > Arthropoda > Malacostraca > Decapoda > Penaeidae > Penaeus > Penaeus chinensis. The sequence goes on along the minus strand of NC_061856.1, from coordinate 15,281,809 downwards.
TCAGTAGACGGATTGGTCTGGCAGCAGAAGGCATGAAGGTAAAGGAGGTGAAGGTGAAGGAGGCCCGTGGGACGACCTAGGAGGTCATGGCTTGGGCAGTCCTGTCGCAAAGAGTTAGAGATAGGCTGAGGGCCTGCCTGGAGACATGCCATGAGGGACCCCCGTGGCTTTAAGCGAAGGGTGGATACGGCCATGCGCCCCCGTCGGCGTTAGCTTCTTGGTGATGATGAAGATATGTATATATATATGTGTGTGCGTGCGTGTGTGTGCGCACACACACACACACACACACACACACACACACACACACACACACATATATATATATATATATATATACATACACAAATGTATATATGCATATATATACATATACATGCAGACTCCCCCCCCACACATATATGTGTATATACATGTATACATATATATACACATATATGTGTATGTATAAACATAAATATATACGCATATATATATATATATATATATATATATATATATATGTATATATATATTTATATATATGTGTGTGTGCGCGCGCGCAAGCACACACACACATATATGTGTATATATATATATATGTATATGTGTAATACATATTATAAATGTGTGTGTTTGTCTATATATATATTTTTTTGTTCAACAGCCATTTAATCCACTGCAGGATCTAGGACTCTCTCAATTCAGTATTATTTGGCAGTCTCAACCTTGTCTAATTGGATACCCTGCCTAATCAACCGCGGTTCGGCGCACTAACATTTGTGCCACGGCGGCGTGCTCGAGCCAGCAGTCAGAGCGCAGGCATTTTTACGACTACCGCGGCGGGGAATTGAACTCGGGACCATAAGCTTCGGAGTCCAATACATTAGCAGCATGTACAAAATATAGAGATAGGGCAGGGCTTGTGGACAAAGACCCCAAGTAAAAACATTTTTGGATTCTGTAAGGCAATGTTTGTGGACTTCCAGAATGGTAAATGGTTAAAACAAACAAATGTACCAGAGATTAAAGGTTACACAGCTTTATGGTAAAATATTGTGGTGAAAAGGGTAAATATGAGATAATGATTTGGTTAAGTGATCAGAAGGGGATAAAGAAGAGAAGGAAAGGAAAGGGGAGAAGAAAAGAAAAGGCCCTGAAAAATTTGTTGATGCGAGGGCTGATGTCCAAGGCATGGGTGATCCCTACATTGGACCTGTTTCCACCTACACGGCAAGAAAATGCAAGGGATGGGGGGGGGGGGGAATTCTTATAGGTCAAATCAATTGGGAGATAATTGTGAGTGACCGTGGGATTATACTTTGAAGTAGATATTTATAATGATAATAATAATAAAGATTTACTAGGGATAAAAAACAATAATATAGAATAATAGTAGAATAATTTTAAGCATAATTAGAATTGAAATTACCAATTACCGCTATAACGTTAGAAGGATGACTATATTCTCTGATGTCTGCTTTGTGTCTTATGATGAATATGTTAGCTATGGATTCCTGACTGACACTACTTTCTTTGCTTATTTCTGTATGAAGGCTTAATACTATACAGATATCACTTTTCTGTGTGTCAAAACTAAAACTGAAATATTGAATATGAACAGAAATCTACAGAACAAAAAAATCTGTTAAATATCTGTCCTCCCTCTAAGCAAAATATGAAAACATCCATTTATACAGTGGTAAAGCAATAAAGGCAAAGGAAAAATATACATAAATAATTTCTCAAGTGTACTACTGGGTCTGCCTGCATATATTTAGCAAATCAAATTATGACAGGCTGCTGCATCTATATACTACCTCATACTCAGTGGCCTATAATGATAGCAGTACCTGTCACGGGCATATATTAGCCAAGGACACACTAGACATCTTTTGCAACAAAAATGTTAGTATGCAAGACATTAATTTGTTTATATTTTGCTGATATAGTTAATGAGTTTATGTGAGGAGTTTCGTTTTTACTGATCCTTTATACACTTGGCATGTTTTATTGTATACCTGATCTCAATTTTTAAGTGGTTGACTGGATCTATTGTGATACTATGAATATACTATTAGTTCAGTGTCAGATGAAGCTATAGAAGGTAAAATTGGTAAAATCAAGACATTATGTGGCATTTTCCCCAATAATTATAGGTATAATTGTTATGTTCATGGAGTATTATTTACTTTTGTAGTATTTGGAATGCAATAGTTATTTTCCAAGATATGTACATATACTGGAATCAAACATCCCTGGTCATTATCATGTTCAGAAAAGGATGGAAAAATATTACTTAAGAAAAAAATGTATATATTTATTTGCTGAATCATATTCTGCATATGATGCAGAAGGTATGTACATAAATTTCTTTTTTAAATATAAAAACATTTAAAAGGTCATATTGCTGACCTTCTCAGTTTAAACTGATGTCCTAGGTATACTCAAGTTAGCAAACTTTACAAGATTCATTATAAAAATATCTAAAATTGCTAATATTCCTTTCATATAGCTTTAATGACACCAATGGCATTTTCTGATACTCCTTCAAGACAATCTGTGCAGACTGGAAAACCTGCTGACTTTAAGCCCCGTAAATAACCTGCATAGAAGCTCAGTCCCAATATTTAATAAGGCCATCCCAGCCGGCTGTAGCAAGTTTACTGGTCTCATGTGGGTGCCACAAGATGCCAATGCAAACATCGTCATGGGCCTTCCATTTCTGGTAAAGCTTTGTTGTTTTCCAGTCCCAAACATAGGCTTTTCCATCAGCATCGCCTGATACAAGATAGGACATGTCTGGAGAAAAGTCAAGGGTGCAGGCGTATCCAGCTACCATGTGCCCTGTGAAAGTCTTTTTACGGTTCATCTTGAATCTATCCAGAGCAGAGAATATCACAATCTTGTTATCCATGCTTTGACATGCTAACCACTTCTTATTTGGTGAGAGGGTCACAGCAGGCATGGAATGCATAGTAGGATCTGCTATGTACTTAAAATCAACAGGGATATCCCACTCCCACACACGCAAACTCTTATCATCTGATGTGGAGACAAATCTTCTGTTTTCATCAATAAATGTTATCGTGTTAACAGCTCCTAAATGACGATCATATTCTTGAACTACTTCACCAGTTCTAATATCCCAGCATACAATTTTCTTATCTGAAGTTCCAGCAACAAATAAATTCTGCTTTTCTTCATCAGGATGGAATTTAACACAATAGGGTATCTTGCGACTGGTGAACCTTGATACACAATCTCCTGTTTCAGTGTCCCAAAGCTTAATGAAACGATCATAACCAGCTGAAAGGAACTGTTTTCCATCATTATCAAAACAGGCATCTCTGACAGCCTGTTTGTGCCCCATGTAAGTCCTAATGCACCGTCGGTTATTATACACCTCCCAGATTTTAATCTTTGTGTCCATAGAACATGACAACATGAGGTGACCTGAATTTGGCAACCACTTGATTGCTGAAACACCTTTGTTATGCCCCTTCCACGTGTGTATCAACTTCTTTGGCATGAAACACTTCTCTGGAGGGTCTGGAGATTTTAAGTTAACACCAACATCTTGTGGGACATGAAGGAAAGATCGTCCCTGGTAATCATAAGCATCCTTAATATGGAGAAGAGACTTCTCTTCAATGGGTTTATCATCTGTCTGTTTTCCACGTTTTTGTCTTTTGGCCAAAATCTCATCTAGTGCATGCTGCTCCTCCTCTGAGGGCTTCATGACTGTCTGTTCATTTTCGTACTTGGCCCAGGGTCCTTTAAAGCCATCAATGTCACCTGCATCATCATTCTTGTCACGACGTCGTTTTGTTGGCTGATCAGGTTTATGCTTTGTCTCAAACACTGTTATCCCGGAACTTTCCTTGGCTGTAGTTGTATCTCCAATGTATCTTCTTCCATCATCAGGGTCTCCAGAAATAGATGGGTCAACAGCATACCCTGAAATATAAGAGAAAAACATTTGCTGTAGTTCTGTGTTTGCAATGACAAGTGATTATACTACCACGCTAAAACAACAAACAATAACATGACAGCAATGCAATAATGCATAATACTTGTAAAATGAAAATCATGTCAAGGATATTATACTGACATGACCAGGCTTTCACTTACAACATAGCATGTCCACTTCCTCATGTCTTTTACAGAGCACTTACTCGAAAACAGATACTAGACAATTCTAAATTCATATAATTTAATAATTTAGTTAGGAAAATAACAAAGTCCAAGTGAATAGCACTGATAACAGATAAAAAAGACACTACCCAAGTCTTAATGAAACCAACAGAGCTCAGTATCAAATGCAAACTCATTTCCAAATGTATTTTTCTCTGCATAAAAAATAAACTTTGTAAGTTGTAACATCTGACCTCTGAATGGTAATACTTCACACCTTTTATTGTTATTTATGGACAATTGGATAAGTTGCATCATTAATGAAAAATATAGAAAAAGAAATCTAACAAATTTCCTTTTA
>NC_061856.1:15267332-15272332 GCF_019202785.1 Penaeus chinensis | reverse complement strand
GCCACCGCGGTGGACAGCCGCACGTCACATTTCGAGCGTATTGTTATGACGCCTATAGGCGTGACCCATCGCCATTGGGTTAAAACAATTGTGTCCATGACTACATTGGTATAATAATTAATTAAACCATATATTTACTACTTTGAGTTATATAAAATTATTAACTTATTCTACCTATTTCTTGATATTTTTCAGTGTGGCAGCATGCCAGCCTGGGACACTTATGAGACATTCTCAGGTTTTAGTCCCTGAATTGTCTCAAAACTGTATGAGAACTTTTGTGGATACCACTCCTTACTCGCCCAGCTCCACAACAAAAGTTGCTAAAAGCGGTGGAAAATCTGACAATTTCTAGCGCATGACGTAAGAGAGGGAATTTAAATGAGTCAATTAGATTTGCACTGGACTTGACGGACCACAGGCAGTGATATCCAGCACATTAGAACCAATCATATATGAAATAGATCATCATGTGACAATAGAAGCTGGGCCTGAAAGAATGAAGTTGAAACTCATTTCTGTCCCTCCCTAGAGAGAAATTAAGGGGGCCTGGAAGCGAGTGGATATTTTGTGATCTCCCGGATATGAGTGTTAGATTCACTTCTAGTATAATGGAAACTATTAGAAAAATATATGGATCATTGGACAATCGGTTATGTGTCATTTCCAGATTTACAATATAAATAATCTTTTTGGGACTTGTGTAATACCATCTACATAATACATGTGGTATTCCTTGCAGTATTTGTTACCGAGGGCGATGCACCCTCCAGAGACGAAGTCCCAAATCCAGGATAACATGCGAACCCAAAATCCAACCCTAACCTTTCATACCTTCTTTTTACTCCCTAGACAAGGGGGGTAAGCCCAAGTACAGCCCTTTTTAAACACTTTGTGCAAACTTACAGAAAATGCGACATTAAGAACTGTGGCTGTGTGAGGGTATTCTATATTCTATACTCTATGAGAGGACAGTGTCCATTTCCCTCTACCTCCGTGCGTCACTCTTTGTAACATTGACCTTCATTACAACAAATTTTATTGAAAAACATTACAATAAGTTATCCCCATACATAAGGGCTCACTATTCTTCCCCCCTAACCTTGTAGCCTTCGTTAAATATCCTAGTTCTTACCGTTGACGTCACCTCCGGATTAACCACAAACTGTAATTGGTTAGAGATAGTGTTGCCGCTTTCGATCGGCCGCAAATGTTGTAAAGATTCCTCGCCAACGCTGTCACTGTCACTCTCACTCCCGCTGCCATAACTTTTCAGGTTGAGCAGCGACGCCATCTTTGTTTACCTCCAGGCAACGTATAAGAACAAACGGGTTTTTAAAGATCCACTTTTACACCGTTTCTTTGGAGAGAATAATCGTATAACTTGATGATACAAAATTTGAATAAACAAAAATATTCTTACTTCATATATCTAGTTCAGAGTTATTATTTATATGTTTACGGAAAAATTGATCCGTGGATGTGCGTTGTAGGCAGACGCTGCTCTCCGCCCTCTCATGTTTTGGCAGGTGAGTTGTTGTTTTTCCGAATTTCCTTCACTGACTGGCTGTTGCAAGCCCGCTTGGAGAATTTTTGATACACTGCAGCAATCCGGTCTTTCTGCTCCGCAGTGCTGTGTAAGGAATGGTTGTTCTTCACCTATTTAAAGAAAAAAATCGCTCTAACCTGTGTGAAACTTCAGCGTCAATGGAAACTGACGCCATTTCTCTCTATTTTGCGAGGGATTTCGGCTTCTTATGTCGCCAAAGTCACCAGGAACAGGCTGGTTTGTGGTGCAATTATTTATTATTCTTACAAGAAGGGGATCATGCCGATAAAACTCCAAGAAACACAAGACAAAAGGCTTATAAGGCGAGATAATGACCAATGTTTGTTGTGGTGCCAGCGAGCCCCTCCCTCCCCTTGTGCCCCTCCCTCTCCCAGTGCCCCTCCCTTCCCTCGTGCCCTGGCCTTCCGTAGTGCCCCTCCTTTCCTCGGGTCAAGTCCTTCCTTCGTGGCCTTCCTCTCCCTCCTCTCTCTCCCTTCGTGCACGCCCCTCCCTTTCTCGCGTGCCCCTCCCTCTCCTGGTGCCCTTTCCTCCCACACAAGTGCCACCCCAGTCTCTTTTGACCCTCCCACTCTCCTTGTACCCTTCCCTTCCCTAATACTCCTCCTTTACTTATTACCTTTCCCTTCCATAGTGCCACTCCCTCTTATGTCTTCCATTGCCCAGGTGCTTTTCCCTTCCTGCTGTGCCCTTCCATTGCCCTCCAACTGTATGAGCTCATGTCTCCCTTATGACACACTTCCTTCCTGTTGGGTTGATTCTTCTTACTGAGTGATATGTGCTCAAATATTTCTTCATTTGATATTGTGTGCAACAAGAATATGTTCTTGAACATAGGAAACCTCATTGTGAAGTGCCATACTCTGTAAGATCACAGAGAGGGGAAAAATATTTTGATAATGAATGAGATTTTGAGGCACAGGCTTACAATAACTTTTTGATAAAGAGTATGGTATGCTTTAACCCCATGTTCTGTTAGCATTCCAACTTGTTAAACATCCCCTCCTCCCCCATCTGGGAAAATTCCCTGTTTTTTTCAAGTTTCACTAAGACAGGTTGTAGTTATTGGCATTTCAAGAGAACAGTTGTAGGTACTTGAAAATGTATATTGCATAGTTATTTAGGAACTCCGTAAGCATCAGTTAAGTGCAGAATTAAAGATGTAAATTGATAAGGCATCAACAGAGTTCAATTTTGAAAATGTGTACTTACAGCTCGCTCATGAATGAAAATGGGGATTAATTGATCTATTCTTGTAAATAAAACACATACAAAGTAACACTCTTATTCTTTTATAAAATGAAATAACAGCATAAACAAGGTGAATAGAACTTTAAAGGTTAACCACCCAGGTAGCAGGTGACCATACTAAAGATACAGGGCAAGAGCAATAGGTAATATTGGAATGCATTTTAGTATAAAACAATTTACTTTTTATGAATGATAATATGGATATATATTTATATTTATATTATATATTTATATATTTATATATTTATGTATATTTATTTATATATATTTATTTATATATATTTGTATATATGTATGTAATGTATATATATATATATATATATATATATATATATATATTATATATTTATGTATATAACATATATATGTATAAATATATTATGTATATGTATGTATTTTTATTTTATTTTATTTTTTTTGTAAATGTTTTGAAGAGGACCACACCCATCAGAGACTAAAGAATGAACCCCATTATAAATGCACAAATTACCATGAAATCACAGTATTAACCAAAAACCTTTCTAACCCTTCATATGGTCATTTCCCTTCAGCTGATGCAGTCCTTTTGTATACCTCCAATATATTTTTCATTAATTAGATTTAGCAGTGAAGATGTAATTCTGTAAAGGAAGAATATGTAGTGCATTCAAGCCAACTTTCATACCATAATGAGTGTAAAATGTATAGTAAACCACTGGAAAATAAAAAAAAACAGTACATGTATGCTCTTTATGGTTTCTCTTTGCATTATTTTGTCATATGAAAAGTACTATAAGTTTAAGTCTATCCTTAACTATATTCCTTTCCATGCCCCCTAATATGTGCCACTCCCACCTCTTGTGTCCCTTGTTCCTCTTGTGTCCTTCCTGCGCATATTACCTCATTACTTCTTGCATATCTATTGTGCTTATGTTTATTACTCATTTCACACCATTTGTGCAGATTGGTATTTTTTTTATAACTGATATTGTTGTATTATACATTATTTATCCATTATGATAAAATTTTCGTTTTTCTTCATGGTCCTTGAAGTTGATTATATGTTTCTCTCTCTCTCTCTCTCTCTCTCTCTCTCTCTCTCTCTCTCTCTCTCTCTCTCTCTCTCTCTCTCTCTCTCTCTCTCTCTCTCTCTCTCTCTCTCTCACTTCCCTATCAGTATGCTCCACCATCCCACATGCCTCACCCTTTACCTCTTACCCATTCCCTACTCATGTCCCTTTACCTACCACATCTAAATCTTTCCACATTATTTCCCTTCCACATACCCCTCTGTCACCTTTCCATTCCATTCCTTTCTTTTCTTTTGTCAGTGTCCTTTCATTTTCCCAATATTGCTCTTGCTTCTCCTGTTGATAAATGTTATAAATAGAATGGCATCAAAGGATGTCGTGGCCCTTGTGTGTTGTGCATTGGCAGAGACCAACTTACCTTGATTATGTATATTCTGTTTGTGAAGAGCTTGGACTTAGATGTGCAGATGTTTTATAAATGTTAGTGGGCTTCCTCTGATGTTGAATTTTGTTTCTATACTTGTTAGTGTTGCTTCATATATTCTGTATTATTTACAACCATTGTGTTAAATATTTTCCAAGATAAATGCCTTCCCTTCCCCTCTCTTACCTACATAGCCTTTGTTTGCATCTCTTTTCTAATGCCCTTGTACTTTTGCTGTACCCCTTATCTCACATCCTTCCCCATATATCCCCTCATCTTATTCTAGAATCCCTGTCATATGCCTAACCTTTTGTCCTGTGCCAGTCTCTTTGTCTCAAGCTGCTCCACATATTTTGCTTATCTTGACTTGCTATATGTCTCTTGATGAATTGCTTGCCAACCTTTCTTTCCATGCCTCTCCCCTCGTCCCATGCAGCTTCTTTCATCTTGTCTTTAAATCCTTATGTCAAGTATCTCCCCATGGTCTGTGTAGAGACCAGTTGCATTGCAATTGCTTTAATGAGGAGGAAATTATTAGACATGTGAAATAGAAATTTGCAAAGCAGGATGCTGTGAATAATTTTAAATGTGTATTATAACACAACTTTTAACCTGTATGCAAAGGAGAGTGTGGAATGTTTAATAACAAGTAGAAATGGTGTAGGTTTGTAGATTTGATATGACAGATACATAACCAGATAATATCTCATTGCATCTTTCCTGTGAGTGGCATGTATGTAAATGCTGT
>NC_061856.1:15242332-15259832 GCF_019202785.1 Penaeus chinensis | reverse complement strand
AATGCAGACCTAATGTGATGTGAATTTGTGAATGGTAGACAAGATTATTTATATTTAATATCATGAGTAATGAAAGTCACATGGACCTAAATACAAAGGTAGGAATTTGAATTGCCTTTCCTTTTAAAATAGTTTTTATGACGAAGTGGTGTATTTTTGTTAATTATTATTCTTTTAATGATTATCATATTTTGTTCCTGTTCTTCCAGGTAGCATGTGTATTTTGGGTCAGGGCTATGAGATTCATTTCTCGCTCCTAGAGTAAATGAGGCATATGCCACCACGGCTTGGAAGTGGGGGCCAAACAGTGAGAGTTTGGCCACACAACATTTTTCTCCATAGTCATAGCAGGTATGTGACTTTGTTCTAATATTCATTCTATTTGAATTTTCAAGTGTATTTTGGAGTAGTAGTAATTGCCAGGATAGCAAATTGTAGAGCATTATATTTGTAGTGTTATTGTAAATCATTACATTTTGAGTACACCAGCTTAAATTTTAAGAAAAAGGAAAGAAAATATTGAAGATATTGTATATGAATTTTATATATATATTGTATATATATATATATATATATATATATATATAAAACATATATTATATGCATGTTATATATGTTTTATATATATATATGTTATATATATATTATATTGATTATATACATAGAGAATGTATACTATTTATGTTATAGATATCATAGATGTATATTAAAGATCTATATTATAGATATTTATTATAGATATATATTATACTTAAGTATCCATCCATCCATCCATCCATCCATCCATCCATCCATCCATCCATCCATCCATCCATCCATCCATCCATCCACCCATCCATCCACCCACCCACCCACCCACCCACCCACCCACCCACCCACCCACCCACCCACCCACCCACCCACCCACCCACCCACCCACCCACCCACCCACCCACCCACCCACCCACCCACCCACCCACCCACCCACCCACCCAAAAGCAGGAAATTTAGGTAGTTTTATATTGTGATTATGATTTTCACATATTTGATTGATACATTGCAAATTGGCCAAGTGTGCATTTGTACCTGCAGAGTCCATTCTGGTTTATTTTTTAAGAATGTTTATGGATTGATGGCATTTACCCAAGAGTCAATTTCTTTGATTATTGTTGATATTGTTATAATGATGATAATGGTAGTAATAATAGTGATACTGAGATATTGTTATGATAAAGATGATGTAGCAATAATGGTGATACTGATAATAATAATGATAATAGTAATGTTGATAATGATAAGAATAATAATTACAACATAATGATGATGATAATTATAATTATGGTGATGTTAATGATAATGAAAACTCCTGTTCCAACAGAGAATGGTAATATAGAAAAAGGTTTGCTTTTGAAAAGTTGGATTATGAATATTTTCCATATGAAGCTATGGCCACAGGAGTATTTTTTCAATAACTAGTTTTTGATGATCTTCAAAATTGCCTCCAGCCTCAGTGTTGCCTAATTCCTAGTTTGCTGGTCACACGTTCAAACTACACTTGGTTACTGCGCTTAAACTCAGTCAACAAGGCAGTGGGGTCCTGAATATCAACAAACTCCACCTTCAAACGTGATGTTATAGCCACTAAAGAAGGAAATTACATGTAGAGATAATAATTATACTTAAAACTCAATGCTGCTAGGAAAATGCTGTGCTCATTTTAATTTTTGTTGAGAAATGTCGCTGCACATAGATGGCTCTGCTAGTGTTTAGCCATAAAGGAGTCAATTAGTAGACCTTGTAACCATACCTGATTTCACTTTTCCTGGAATTGGTGGGAGAAATTATTTTTTTACTAATGCTATTACTATCAATGGTGTTATTTTTATTATAGCCATTATAATTACTTAATGTTAAAAACGTTACCAACAGCAAAATAAGATAACGAAAAATATTTTCGTAAATCAAGGAAAAGTGTAAACGGGTGAGACTGGCAGTACTCATAATTGGTTCACAGGTGACTTAATACAAGTGCAGCCATCTATGTGTAAAAACAATAAATAAAATAAACTCACAGTGGGCATGGCATGGATGTACATACCATGCCTGTCTGGTTTGGGTTAAGAAACATAAGGATTTAAAATATAGTATTTGTTTAACCCCTTACTGACGAGCCACACGCTGAGCTGTCAGTAAGGAGTTAAAGAAATATATTAATTGAAATATATGATAAACATTGCATGTACAGTTATTAGTTATTCCAAACAATCCATACATCGAAGTGATGAAGATTTAAAATATACCATTGTCATTTTACACGAGCTGGCTGAAAAAGTATGCCATTCTCCTGGATGGCCAATTTTTATATCCCAGCTTGCAGTCAGTAGTGAGGAGGTGCAAGTGAGCACCAGAGAATGATGGTGTAGTAGCTGAGTTGCACCTGCTACTTGAAGTGGTCTATATCTTTATGGAGTATTTGAGTGGGTGTGAGTTCCCACTGTATGGCTGGGTGCTGAAGGTGAAATGGAGATCAATGGGGAAGCTATAAAGGCTCCCGGTAAGCTAAGGACTGGACAGTCCTGAGTTGCTGCTGCTCATTGTGGTTTGCTAATCTCGGTTCTGTGTTCTGCACAAGTGCTGTGTAAGCGAGCAAGGAATGAGGGGAGCTGCAGTCCATTTAGAGAGCCAAAAGGTGTCCGTCAGTCAGGTCTCTGTAGTGAGTTGAGAGAAGTGCCTGCTGGCGAGAGTGTGAGGACAAGGCTATGGACCTGGTTTGACCCAACCTGGGAATTAATCTGAGCTTCAGGTTGCAGGGTCATGCTGCTACAATGGCATTCTACTTAGCTAGGGCCTTAATGTTGCATTATGCTTCATCTTGTAATCTTCTTCTTAAATTAATAACAAAAGGCCTATGAAATACTGTTTTGAATGTGTATCTCCATATAAACTTCTTTGCCAACTGTGGTGTGCAGCCTGAAATGCAAATTTATAACTGAGGTAAATGTTGGATGGTTGAGGTAGGCATGGATTTGTAAATATTCAGATGACAGGGGTGACTTGTATAAGGAAAAAGAAAACTGAATGAAACTTTTCTTCTTTCAGGGGTGTAAAAGTATAGGCCAAGATGCCACTCTTAAAGCGTGTGGTGTCACCCGTGCATGTGTCACGGGTGCCCCTGGTGGAGGAGTGGGTGACGGACGACAATGGCAGAGTCTACGCGGCTCTCCTGCCAGCCACCAATCAACCGCAGGACCTAGAGTCCTTTACCAACCTCACCCTTGCCAACCTCATCACCCAGGTAAGAGTCTGTTTATGCATTTCACTCTTTTAGTTTGTGTATAGTTATGTTTTTTTTCTTTTCTTTTATTATTTCTATGAATTTGGAAGAAATTATTCTATTTATTTTGGTTTATTGAACATCCCTGTCTTAACCCCTTGGTGACGGGCGTAGAAAACTAAAAAAAAACTCTACGCTTGTGGAGATCATTGGCAACGCGCCAACTTTGAGCGCGGGAGTTCGGTACATCAAGCCGAATCACTGCTTCGGGGCATTTTGGCACACTGCTGCGGCGTATAGCCGCACTCCACATTTAGAGCGGTTTGTTTTCACGTCTATAGACGTGACCCGTCAGAAAGGGGTTAAGTTAATTAGTGCATTTTTTAAACAGAATTATTTGGCTGTCTTAAGAAGATTTATATGAAAGGATATCCTGTATAGTTTTAAAACCTTGCTTGTTGTCTTAACTAGCTAGTTAATGGTCAGATAGCCCGATTATATTCATAATGTTTATTGGCACTTGTAAATTATAAGTACTTATTTTTTATTGATGTTTTACCTTCATTATTATTAATATGGTTATCAACAGATTAATTAATTATTTTTCTTTTCTTTTCTCTCAGTTATCATCACTTTCCCGACATGCAGAAGACTTGTTTGGGGAAATGATAACAGAATCCACCTCCATTTTGAATCGAACAGTATCATTACAAGGCAGGGTTGATAAGCTCTCAGTCAAGGTTAAGAACTTGGATAGCAATGTAGAAGAAGGTAAGAATCTTACTAATGTGTATGTTTTTCTTCTTCACAGGTATAGGTATAGGTCTTGAAAATCAGTTAAGTTGAAAATATTAGTCTGTTAGAGGTCTGTTACATAGGCCTTAGGGTATGACAGATTTGAACAACTGAGCTGTAAAATAATGTAAATCAAAATGTAATAGCAGTTGGTTCTTTCATATAGACTACTGAATTACTAGGTATACCAGGGTAGTGCTACTTATCTGTAACACTAAATTAATGATAATTTCACACACATTAGTTAATGATTTTCCCATTTTCTCCCAAAATTTGTAAAGTATATAAGTGCAGATAAGTAGGAGCTTGATTACAGGTAAAGCTACATGTGCACTTGTTTCATCTGTTAACCCAATGGCGTCGGGTATAGAAAATTAAAAAAAACTCTACGCTCTGGCGAACGGCGGCAATGCGCCGACTCTGAGGGCGTGAATTCGGTACATCAAGCCGAATCATTGCCTCGGGGTGCTTTGGCGCGGCGCCGCTATGGACAGCCCTGGCCCCATTTCGGGCGTATTGTTATGACGGCAATAGCCGTGACCCATCGCCATTGGGTTAACCTGTTGTTGCTGAGAAGGCACTATACATGTCCTGGATACTGTGATTGTTTAAATTTGTTTACACATAGATTGCACCACAATTACATAATCATTAGGGAATCAGGTACTAAATGTACTTGATCACACCTGTATACTGTTTTCCTTGAAATTAAAAAAAAAAAAATATATATATATATATATATATATATATATGACTAGTTTCATTATTATTTATCACTTTCTATTACTATTGTAACTTCAAATGATAATACCATTGATAATGATAATATTATTCATAAAGATGATAGTACCAGAAAGAAACAAAACTTTTTCATGAAAATTCAAGGAATAGGGTAAACAGGTGAGGTAAGGGAAGCATAGCGATTGACCTGTTAGAACATTTTCAGTGTTAACATTGGTTTTCTTCATTTCAGTATCATTGCAAGACATTCACATGCGTAAGGCTTTCAAGTCTTCAGCACTATTTGATCAGCAAGTGGTTTCAAGAGACACCATCCCAGCTGCCATGTTGGAGACATATGAGACATGTGAGCAACCTCCGCCTCTTCACCAGCTGAATCCCTACAGGCAAGGATCATTTAGGGTTTTGTGTTTCTGTGTATTGAAAAATACACTTCATAAAGTGATTAAATGTCATAGAGTTTCATTAAATTACATTTGTGTGGAAAAGTTCATTATATCTTGCAGGCTAGTCAGACCTAAGTAGGGTATTTGTTATACCTGCTGTTATGATTTATTTATGCTTTAGTAAGGGATGGGTTTTTTGTTGAATTTGAGTTATAGGTAGTTTTGTATACACCTGTATAAACCACTATATAAATATTAGGTCTCTGTTCTATTTCCATCTTGTGTTAATAAATGCTCTCCAATTTTGGTTGTTTCACCAATGAGTATAAGGCTTGTAGGAGTTTATAAGGTTATTAGTATTACGTACGCAATACATGTTAGCAAGAATATGATCAAAGAAGTTTTAATGCCTGATGTGAACAAATCTAAACAAATTGCTATGGTATGTAAAGGAGAGAATGAAAAACAGTCATTTGAAAATTGGCATATTTGCACTTCTACATTCAAGTCGGACTTAACTAAAGTCAGGATAATTTCACACTCGCAGATGCGAGTGGTGACAAGGGGCTAAGTACAACCCAGGGGAAGCACCAATAAGCCAAGGTTGGCCCTCTTAGCTATAACGTAAAAATGGTTGATGTATATAGGTCTTCCTTTCTCAAGAAGTCTAAAGCATTTGTTCATGTTGTGCAGTAATGGGAATGACCATTTAGTAATAGCCATAGCACTTCCTGTACTATGTAGATTGGCCTTTAGTTTGTTTGAACACTATATTGCTATATTAGTGCTACTTCTTTATTTTTTATTTTTTACTGGCCAGAAAAGTAATACAGCTTTCAGTGAACATAAGGTTAGGGCAGTGTGTTATGACGCTATAAGTTATGTAAGTGTAGACTTATGAAAAAAATGTATTGTTGAAAAACAGAATCTATTTGAGTGAGTCAGGATCCATGAAGGGGTGTAAATGCGTACTCTTGCATGCTTGTTAGGGTATATTTATATATGTATACTTGTATTCATGCATACTTATATGTATGTATGCATGAATTTATGTGTATGATTACGCAGATGTGTATATGTACATATACACTCACCAAAAAAAGTATCTTTACTCTTTCTGACTTAATCCGTCTATGATGGTATCAGAAAACTCTGGGTGTCACTGACTTCAGTGATTTCTAGCAACTGTCTTGCCGTTTGGCCTGGGAGTCCATTATATGTAGCAGAACTTTCTGCTTGACTCGCTCTAGCGCTTCGCAACACCTATAGCCGTACCCGTCGTGATGTGTCGGTTTGTTATGGTGGCTATATATGTGGCCTGGGAGATACGGGTTAACAACATGATACAATAATAAAAACTATGGAAAAAAGGACTGTGGGCTTGTTCTGATATTTCTCTCCATGCTCCCACAGTATTATGTATGATTCAGGTGTAACAGAAGCCCTAAATATATTCCATGTCTGACAATTCAAGCAAATTGAAGAGTAATAATGAAAGGTTTGAAATGTATAATACTTTTAATATTTTGTATTACTACCACCAGCTTGGTGAATGTGGCAAGTCTGTGGCATGGATGCCACTAACTCCCTCGTGGGATTGAGATATGCTGATTTGGTTAGCTAATGGTATACATGCACTTTAATACAAGCTACCTACTTGTCTCTCATATAGTACATTGATTTATGTTTTTGAATGACATTTACTTGATCCTCCTCCATCTTCTGGCTTTGTTTCTGGTGTCACTGGATCCACAGGGACACAGTTGGCTTCAAAATACCTAATCATCTTGATATTTGGCTCTTAATAGTTCCTCAGAGTAAAGTGCAGTTATTGCACTACAAATTGTCTATGAGGTCTTCATTACAAATATTGCCATGATAGAAGGCCTTAGCCATATCGACTCTGAAACACAATTGGAACACATTATAAAGCTTCATTTGTTCTGAACTTTCAAAACAAGAAGTACCAACATTTCTGAATTCACTCCTAGTGACAGTTTTGGTTTCATCTACTCCCGAGTAGAGTTATTTTTTTTTTAGTGAGTGTATGGATGGATGGATGGATGGATTGATTTACATATGTATATGTAAGTACATTAGTTTTGTGAACTCGGTTTAATGCATATCTAATATATTTTTATATATATATTCAATAAATAAATGTCATATTGATTGCATACCTGAAAAAAAGTTTTCTAAACACAATTACATTATTTTGTTTAAAACATTTTGATTATACGGGCAATGTCATAACAAACAAAACAACATTCAGTTCAGGCTATGGTGCTGCTGCTAGGCTTACCACAATTTTTACCAAAGTTTTTGCTCTGGGAGTGGGAAGGGGCACGTACAATTATTTACCTAAACAAATTGCAGTTTTATCCTCAACAAGAAGCAAAAGAAATTGTTATGGTCATCTTCAATGACTGTTTACCTGACATTTATGTGCATTTCAAGGGACAGTTCCATTAAGAAAATAAAGAAATCAGATCACATGTTTTTTTCCATTCTTGCTATATTAAATACATGGATTTATGTTAATGGCTGAATTTCACATCCTGTATTTTTTTCAACCTGTATCTGCTAGGTCATGCCTATAGCCATCATAACAAACCGACTCATCATGTGGGGTATGGTTATAGCTGTTGCGATTTGCAAAAGCGAGTCAAGTGGAAAGTTCCAATAAATATAGTGGAGTCCGAGGCCAAATGGTAGGATGGTTGCCGGAAGTTACTAGAGTCAGTGATGCTGAGAGATTTCTGATACGGTTAACAATAATGATTTGAATTTTGTTTACTAGGGATGATGGCAAGGATGGACTGAAGTTCTACACGGATCCATCCTACTTCTTCAACCTCTGGCGTGAGGAGATGACCCAGGAGACGGAGCGGCTGAAGCTGGACAAGAAGCAGAAGGTAATAAGAAGAGTTCTGCCATTTGGTTTACATTTACATGTGGTGTTGATTCGTGAACTTTGAATCTGTTATTTTTTCGTTTATATTTTTTCTTCTTTATTATTATTTAGCAAAGTGATCTTTCTCATCAGTTACCATGATAATGATAAGGATGGTTGTAATGAAGATTATATTATTAAAGATGGTTTCACTAAAGTTGAGGTAAATAAGGATTAAATGTTAATGTTAAGACAATAAAGTTAGGTATACTGTCAATTACATTTATCAGTCATTACCATGAACTGCTATCTGTTCATCAAGAGTAATTATTACCATGCTTGTCTAGAAGTTGTCTTGGAAACTGTTGAGTAAAACAGGAAACCATATACTTATTTTTACACATTTACTATTAATCTGTTGGTTCCAGGCACATAAACTGTCCAATTTTATTTTTATTAATTTTGTTTTTACATAGATGGCTTCACAAGCACTTTGTCCCCAAGGAATCGGTGACAAGGCCTACCTGATCTTAATGGTTTACCCCATTTCTTGATATTTTGGGGAAGAAGTTTTTATTTTGATACTATTGTTATCATTACTAATATTATTATCATTACTTTTATCCTAGAATTTCTAACAGTGATAATAGTAATAAAGATTAAAACCTCACTTTGTAAAGATTCAAGGAGTGGGATATCTAGGTAAGATCAGGTAACCTTATTGAATAACTCCTTTATAAATTACTGCTTTTGGAGCCATATGTGTATAAACAAAAAATAGGAGGTGGACAGAGTATATATACGTGTGCTGCTGGTGTCAGTGGATTGATTTTATACAATATATGCAGTTTCATTCATGAAGTTAGAGATGTTTATTATCAATATATGGTTCAAGTAGCTGAGGAGAAAATTGTGCTATATGTTAATTACTTTAATAGTTACCAGTTAATTGTGGGCAGTGAGAAAGGCTGATGTTCTTGGGAATATTACTATCATAACAGGATATACATTGTAATCTAAAATACATTTGAAGAATATTTGAGTGTAAAAGTAGGTTCAATTATGCATATGACACACTTGATGAATATTGATTTGTGAAATGAGTCCACTTGGATATGGCACCAACTTTGACATTGAGTGAGTATTAGTATTCACTGCATTTTTGTGGTTTGATAAAAGGGTTATCACAATTGCTTTGATTTCCTGTATTTTAGATTTCATCAAGATTATGTGAATGTCCCAGGATGGGCATGTCATAGCAGATGCTGTACTTGTAAAATTTTTACATTCTGTTTTGTCTAACATTTGGACGGTACATGTGACCTATCTGAGTTGGGTCAACAGTATACTCAAATTGTTAAATTCCCAGTATTTAACATATTTAAAAGCTGTGTTAGTACTGTAATTTTTCAAAATGCATTCTGGAAACTAAAGAAAATGAACACTAGGATATATGTTTGAAATTTTGATGCTGAAATATTGTGGACAAATCAAGATACTTTTAAATAAAAATAATAGTTACTATCATGGGGTAGCCTTAGCCTCTGTTGCTCTTTTTGTTGTTTATTTGAGGTCAGTGGAAATTAGTAAGCATAGGAAAATGGTTGGGATTTGATAAAACCGAACACAATCTTGTCTGTGGATTTTAAATCTTGTGTGATAATTCCGAAGGTCAAAAGTACCCATTACTAGGATTTGTTTTTCATTCTTTTTAACCACTCATGATTAAAGGGAGGTGTTGTGGGTTTTATAATTTATTCTCACTATGTATTAAATGTGAAATGTCCAAAAAATATAGTGTACTATTAAACTTAGTGCAAAAGGGGCTTATAAGAATGTAAATATGGTATTACAAATATTAATGGTAATAAGGTAGCATTATAGCAACCATGGTCATAGTAATAGTGACTACTACTATTACCACTATTTCTACTTGTAATACTGCTTTAGTACAATCTAGTTGTATATTAATGAATACAGGTACACCTTAGAAGACAACCTGCATAACTGATAGCACTGATTAGCTATTTGTTGTTCATTATTCATATCTAGTGAGGATATCTCAGGTATTGTTTATGTTCATTATCATGTATTTCAATTGCTCCTCTCAAATTCTGGTATTGGAAACTATTTTTGTGAGCTCTTTACACACCTTTGAATGTATGAATAGTTGATTTTCCGTATATAGAGTTCAAATTTATTTGATGTTAGTTAAGTTGAGGTTGAACTGCAAAAAATTCTAATATTTATATTAGACTCTGCCAATGATAGTTCCTCATTTTGGGTTGAGGGTGGAGCATAGTCTAGCTGATTTGCATAATTGGTGGGAAGAGGGATGGTGGGTGGAACTATAGAATTTCTAGGGCAATATACGGAGTCTAAAAAATAGTGACAAAACAGAATATGGCATCACTCAGCAGCATCTAAAATAATATATTCCACTGTTGCTTCATGAAGCCAAAATTGACATCACATTATATAACAGGTTAATGTGATTGCAAAAAACTAAAAAAAAAAAGTGAATTAGTAAATATTTGTACACAGTATCCCATAAATAGATTATGATATGGCTTAATTAGGGCCTCTAGCATGGTTACTTGATGTGAGCTGTGTATCCCTAATGCCTACATATGTTTGCCAAAATTCCAAATGAGAATTAGATCGGGAGAGAATCATTCATTTTCTATACAATACCTTTTAAAGCATGAATTGGAAGTTACCTGGTTTTTCATATTTTCCTTAATGTAAGGAAATATATAATCTGATACCAAGAAAACTATTACCTACTGTCTGTAACACCAAATCACTGCTTGGGTTTTTTTTTTGTTGGTTTCCATAGACCTTAGACAATAAAAGAATGAAATGGGAATTAATTAAATTAGACACAACCATCTTTAGCCAGTCAACACCATCAGCCAAGCATGTTGGCATCTATGGTATCACATCCCTGCATTTATTCAGATGCTTTTGGATGTACTATGCTACTTTGTATCTACTGTCACTTCTACTGCTATTAGTTTATTCCTATTGTCATTACTACTGCTTTTGCTTCTTTATTTCTATTACAATTTCTGCTGCTACTACTACTACTACTGCTGCTACTATTGCTACTTCTACTACTATTTCTATTAATGACCTTCCATCATCCCATATAGTTTAACTTGTACTACCATTTATTACTGAACATCATTCTCAGAAGTGCATTTACTCATTAAACTGTATTTTTGCATAACATTCAAAGTCCATTCCAGAGAGAGAGATAGTCTTAAGGCTTGATGAGTGACTTCTCAGGCAAGATAGAACAGATAGAAGTAAGAACAACTCTGTTATAAACTTCAGCATTCCCACACATAGAAAGATTTAGCCCGAGGACCTAATCTTCCTGAATTTTTAGAAGTCAGTAGTGTGAAAAGTACTGTAATCTATGTTTTGGAGTCTTGCTAAGTATGCCCTATTTCCAACTTGGTTTTCTTTAGTGGGTTATTGGGAATGCAAAGTCCCAAAGAAAGCTCTCTGTCCTTGTGCCTAGAATCCTTTAACACTTGGGTTCTGTTACTATTGCTACTTTTATTAGTAGTAGTTTCAATACTATATGTAGTACTTTTAATGAGCTTGACTTACATTTGTGTCTTTCCCACCATGTATCTTTTAGCCAATAACATTCAACTACATTATATTTTACTCACTAAGAAATGTCTTTATGTGACTTGGTAGTTTTAAGGGTTGATGACAGAGGCCTTCTCTTGTAAATTAGATTAGATTTGACTAGGATCCAAGCAACTAGAGAACAGCAGCCAATACTGTTGACATTGCTATGACTACTTTGTTTTTATTATGACTGCTACTACTCTGACAAATACTACCATGACTGCTGCTACTGCAAAACTACGACTACTGAACTACTACAGCAATATTACTCTACTACTATTACTGCTATGTGCATTATGTTGCTTTTACTATTACCCTTGATTTTACTACTACTGTTTTAATACATCCAATACTGCCTTCAATAGTATGACTATCACTACTTAGGACAGTTGGTGTATTTTAAGTTCTCACTACTCGTGGTTTCATTATTGCATCTCATAATTTAAAAAAGTCAGGTATTAGCATTTACATTTTCCTCTTCCTCCTCTCCTTTTCCCCCTTCCTCCCCCTCTCCTTTTCCCTCTTCCTCCCCCTCCCCTTTGACCTCCCTTGCCACCTGCCCCTGCTACCTGCCTCTGCTACCTGCCTCTGCCACCTGCCCCTGCCACCTGCCCCTGCCACCTGCCCCTGCCACCTGCCCCTGCCACCTGCCCCTGCCACCTGCCCCTGCCACCTGCCCCTGCCACCTGCCCCTGCCACCTGCACCTGCCACCTGCCCCTGCCACCTGCCCCTGCCACCTGCCCCTGCCACCTGCCCCTGCCACCTGCCCCTGCCACCTGCCCCTGCCCCCTGCCCCCTGCCACCTGCCCCTGCCCCCGGCCCCTGCCCCCTGCCCCCTGCCCCTTCCACCTGCCCCTGCCCCTGCCCCCTGCCCCTGCCCCCTGCCCCTGCCCCCTGCTCCTGCCCCCTGCTCCTGCCCCCTGCCCCTGCCCCCTGCCCCTGCCACCTGCCCCTGCCACCTGCCCCTGCCCCTGCCATCTGCCCCTGCCACCTGCCCCTGCCACCTGCCCCTGTCCCTGTCCCTGTCCCTGCCCCTGCCCCAGTCCTTGCCCTTGCTCTTGCCCTTGCCCCTCCTACTCCCCTAATCCCTCCTCCTTCCCTCATCCCTCTCCCTCCCTCCCTCCCTCCCTCCCTCCCTCCCTCCCTCCCTCCCTCCCTCCCTCCCTCCCTCCCTCCCTCCCTCCCTCCCTCCCTCCCTCCCTCCCTCCCTCCCTCTCATTCCACTCTCTACAAACCATGAACCGTAACAGGAAGCCAGTGTCTAGCATCCACGGACAATTGACAGGCTCGGATTATTGACAAGGGCAGTTGTGGGGCGATGTAAGAGTTGGTCTCTTTAGGTATGACGCTCCTCAAACGAGTGTTCAGTAAAATCAAGAAAATTTGCCTTGGGGTTAGAGGCAAGGTTTCATTGCCATTGAATTTTGTTTGCTTTTGTTTAATTGATAAACGAAAAAAAAAAAAAAAAATTGTCTAGATGATGGCGGTGTCTTAGCCTGTAGACGTTTTTAAAACATTTTGGGTAGAGGTAAAATAATCTCAACATTACTGCTGGAAGTAATGGTGCATGATGGTGATAATTACTGGTGAAGTGATGATATTTTAAACTTTTATCATATTTTTTTTTTATTTATTTATTCATTAGTATTATTTATCATTATTATGATTGTTTTGTAATTATTGTTATTATAATTGTTGTCATCATGATTGTCATCCTCATTAACAGGCATCATTATTATTATTATTATTACTATGCTATTACTATTGTTATTACTATTGTTATTACTATTGTTATTACTACTGTTATTATTATTATTATTATTATTATTATTATTATTATTATTATTATTATTATTATTATTATTATTATTATTATTATTATTATTATTATTATTATTACTATTATTACTATTATTACTATTATTACTATTATTATTATTATTATTATTATTATTATTATTATTATTATTATTATTATTATTATTTTTATTATTATTATTATTATTATTATTATTATTATTATTATTATTATTATTATTATTATTATTATTATTATTATTATTATTATTATTATTATTATTGTTATTGTTATTGTTTTGTTATTGTTATTGTTATTATTGTTATCATTTTCATCATCATTTTCATTATCATTATATTGATTTTTTTACTAGTATTAGTATTAGTGTTTACTATTTTTATTTACAGTGTTTTTAGTCTTAGCATATTTTTCATTATAATGATGATTTTCTGGCTTCAGGGATTTTTTGTATATATTAAGGTAGTGCATGTTTATGAATATATGTTTTAGGATTATGATTTACTCAAGACTGATTTATGTGTCATTTTAAGCCAGATTTTTGTGTGATTATTTTGTAAGTAGAATTCATTATTATGTTGCACTTACTTGCTCTGATCCTCCAGGAAAGGTGAAGAAGTTGCCCAGTATTGGTTGGAATGTTAGAACCTAATCATTTTATTCATACCTCCATGCATATTTTCATTTTTAGCATGCACATGGAGGGGAGCATCGAAATGAGGCAAGTGTGTTTATCAGAACCGGTGCATGGTAAACCTTGTGGGTTCTCTTCTAACTTTTAACATTTATATCCAGTCCCTTCTGGAGGTTGTGGCTTCTTCACACTTCTAATGGATTTATGGGTCCTGTGGCAGTTGCTCCTTAGATACATTATAGGATTATAGTGTTGGTCAGTGTTTCATCTAAGAAGGTCACCTGGCAGATTCAGTACTAATGTTGGCTAGAGCCAGAGGCTTAGTTAGTATCTGCTCTTTGGTTTAAAGTTTCATCCTAGTTTTGCCCTTTGGTTGCGTGCTATGTAGCGTATCCTGACTTGCACTCAGCTTGGAATCAAGTATACGTAGATTTGTTTCTTGGGCCATTGATGACGAGATGTCTTTGGATCAGGATGTTATTATCTCATTTCATTCTCTTGTTGTTATTGCGATGATCCTTTTCCTGCTGGATTTTTGAAAATTTATCACCACAGTAAATGCTTTCTCTGGGATCAATTTTATTATTAACAAGTGCTGAGGCTTAACATTGACCTTTTTCATTTGTTAGTGTTTCTGATTAATGTTTTTCACACAGAAACTGCAGTCTTTATAGCATTTATTTAGCTCTGAACCAGAGCCAAGCTTTAACATATATGAATGGGATTTGTAGACTTGTAATTAATGAATCATTCTAATGTAGTATGTAGTAGTTTGTTTTGCAGAATAAAGCATAGTTTTGTTATTTATTTTTAAGCAGTATTACTCATGAATAGCTCAGATGGCCTTTATACAGTTAACTAGATTTACTTCTAAGATCACACACACACTCCTACAGACTCACACACAAGCAATCCCACACGCACACGCACACACACACACACACACACACACACACACACACACACACACACACACACACACACACACACACACACACACACACTCTCTCTCTCTCTCTCTCTCTCTCTCTCTCTCTCTCTCTCTCTCTCTCTCTCTCTCTCTCTCTCTCTCTCTCTCTCTCTCTCTCTGACATGCACACACACCCCCACCCACACTGACACGCACACCCACACACACACGCACACCCACACGCAAACCCACACGCAAACCCACACCCACACCCACACCCACACCCACACCCACACCCACACTCACACTCACACTCACACCCACACCCACACCCACACCCACACCCATGCCCACAAGCACCTACATACACACACATGCACCCTCTCTTGTACACCATCCCACGTGTATACATACATACATACAAACATACCCACACCCACGTACATACATACTTATACTTCTAGTTTTACTGAATGATCTCGGGGCCTGTCCTCTGCTTTCTTGAAAGAAATGGGAATAAAGGTCTTTTTTTTTTTTCACTTTTTCTCTCTTTGTTTTTCCCCTCTTTACCTTGTTCCTGTCTCTCCTTTCTCTCTCTCCCCTCCATCCTCCCTATCTTTTTGTCTCTCTCCCCTCGCTCACATCTTTGTTCCACTCTCTCTTAGTGGACATGTTTCATTTAGAAATTAAGTGAATCACTCAGTTTGATAATACTTTTAACCCAACAGCCAGTCATGCTGAGGAGACAGATGATTATATAAAAAAAGTGAATGACAGTTCTTTAAATCCCACAGCCAGACTCACTGAAGAAATAGATAATTGGATATAGAAATACTGAAATAGGTTTGAGATTGCTTGAAGTCTGGCCAAAGATATTAACAGTGTTCTCTCACCACAGCCAAATAAACCGAAGGGAGATGGAAGAAACAAGAGTAAAAAGATTCCTCGGCAAGCAGGAAACACGAGGGAAAAGCATCGACAGCTGGCCATTGCTCATGGGGAATACATCGCACCACAGTCGCAGTATAGGACTCCAATGAATCAAGTCAATGAGGTAGGGGATTTATTTTTAGCTTTTTCTTTGGTGTATTTTGTTATACTTGTTTATTTCTTTGGCACAGTTTTTCCACAGGAAAGTGGTAGTTTATATTATATGCTAGTTTGATTCATATTTAATTTTTGGAATATTTATCAGGGTATCATTTAGGACATGGATATTTCTATAGAAAGGGTAATATCAAAGTGTGATGCAAGGAAATATTTTTGATAGGTAGTTCTGTATAACATTAAAGTGCTTTCTCAATCTATTAATTGTTTCCAAGCTTAAAAGTTTTTTTTGCAACAGTACTGTTTATTAATGTTGACTTGGTTGTAATGTCAACAGGAAACTAGGGATAGAAATTTTGTTGGCAAAGCTGTCACATATTTATTATGATAACTTAGGAATGCTAAATGATATTGATAACATACACTGTATGTAACGAACACTGTAATCATTGGAAGGAATTATTGGCTTGGTGCATCCCCCCACCCCCCCAAATGTATCTAGTGGAAAACTGATTTTATCTAATGAGAAGAGACTACTGCTGCACAGAAGAATACCACGCTCCTTGACGTCCTCTTTGTATCTTTATCCAGAATGTGTATAGACTGTACATTCACTTCATGACTAAACCAATATTATCCTTCAACAACTATACTGGTCTTTCCTGTGGTATATTAATACAATTCTTTCAATCCATATTCATGTCTTTCATATATCTTCATCAATTGAAATGTAAATTCAAATGTGTGTGTGATTATGTGTGTGGCTTCTGCGTGATTGAGTGGGTTTGTGTAGGGATGTATTAGTGTATGCGAGTGAGTCAGTGAATGGATGGGTGGGTAGATAAATTAAGAGATAAGTGAATGAGTAGACTAATGAGGAAGTGAGTAAGGGAGTAGGTGAGTGAGTGAGTTGAATAAGTGAATGTTTAACCTGTTGGCCCAGGTTTATGTACTGCTCTTTTGTTTCAAGCAGAGGGTGCCACAAGATCTCAGTCTCACTCAATTCTGAGTGAGTGAGGATGTGTGTGAGTGAGTGAGGATGTGTGTGAGTGAGTGAGGGTGTGTGTGAGGGTGAGTGAGTGAGGGTGAGTGAGTGAGTGAGTGAGTGAGTGAGTGAGTGAGTGAGTGAGTGAGTGAGTGAGTGAGTGAGTGAGGGTGAGTGTGAGTGAGGGTGTGTGTGAGTGAGCGAGTGAGGATGTGTGTGAGTGAGTGAGTGAGTGAGGGTGTGTGTGAGTGAGTGAGTGAGTGAGTGAGGGTGTGTGTGAGTGAGGGTGTGTGTGAGTGAGGGTGTGTGTGAGTGAGTGAGTTAGGGTGTGTGTGAGTGAGTGAGTTAGGGTGTGTGTGAGTGAGTGAGTGAGGGTGTGTGTGAGTGAGTG
>NC_061856.1:15212332-15239832 GCF_019202785.1 Penaeus chinensis | reverse complement strand
CAGAATATGTATGACCAGTCATTAGGAATGAGCACAGCAGATGGACGACCATTGCGACCAAATAGTATAGAGCTTCGTGGTCATTATGTGAATGCACAAACTGGGGTATGTTTCACAATTGCAATCAGTGCACTTGTAGTCTGTAATGGTATGTCATGAATCTTTTAAGTGAAAAGTAAGATCTGGTCGATCTGTTTTGCATGCATGTCCTATTATGGATTTTATTTGTAAAAATATATATATGTTTTTTTTTTATAATTAACCAAGGTAAGAGGAATGTGTTAATCCAAGTTTGCAGTCTTGCATGTCCTGTAAAGCACTGTTTTTCTGCTCAAGTTGGTTATTATTGAAAAACACATTGCATGGTTCTCTCAACTACCCTTTCGAGATGGGGACATTTATGCTAAAAGCAGAATTATGTGACTCTTGCATATCAATTTGATTAGATAAGAAGTTTTAGGGTTCTTTGCATGATGTGATAGGGTGGATAGTGACGGTTATTATAACTTGAATCATACTTAACTCCAAATGAGTACCAAGAAAATAAATTGTAGATTTTTGTTTATAGAAAATGTACACTTATGTACCTCAGTGCATGCATTTTGTTAGTAATGTGCACCTTATCTATCTACTTAGCTTTGATTACTAATGCTATATGTTATAAGGTTATGTTTTTTTTTTTTATACACCCAATGCTGCCGGGCATAGAATATACGCACATGCTATGCCCACTGTGAGTTTACTTTATTAATTATTTTTACACGTAGATGGCAATACTTGTACTAGGTCACCAATGAGCCAGTTACAAGTACTGCCTTGATTCTCAAAAATATTTTACATTATCTTATATTGTGGTTACTAATGTTTATAACATTATAGTAATTATGTGTCTATTTGTCTATAATAAAAATAACACCATCGATATTCATAGCATTAGTAAAAAAAAAAAAAATTCCACCAATTCAAGGAAAGGGGAAATTGGTTAAGGTCACAAGGTCTATTAATTGACTCCTTTGTGGCTAAGCACATGCAGAGCCATCTATGTATGTGCAGAGACATTTCACAAAAAAAAAAAAAAAAGCAAGCAAGCATGCAAGCTCAACATTTTCCTGGCGGCATTGGGTTAAGTTTGCTTCTTGTTTGTATGACATATTATGTAAGGTCTGCTTACAGTATATACTGTAAATATTTTGCATGAATTTTACTTTGTTACTAGTTCACTGGCAAATGAACTTCTCATGTTGGAAGTTGTAACCCCTTAATGCCTGAAACTGCTGTGATTTTGACAAGAGCAGTGGACATCCCCTTGATGCTGGGTGGAAGTGTCAGTATTACCATGACATTTTTAAAAGGTATCTGATGTTAAGGGGTTGATTTTGAAAGTTTTGATTATTTTTGTAAGTGACCATTTAATTTACCATGTATTACAAGGTTTTCCCCCTTCTGCAAAAGAAAGGACTCATTTTTGCTGTAAATTTCTTCATTCAAGTTATAAATATGGCCTACTTAAGATTCATTAATGTTTAGTGAACTGTAAATTTGAGTATTTCTGAGTGCAGTTGGCCAGTTTTGTAAAGGGCACTACAAGAACAAGACCTTGTTCCTTTTCCCTGTTACCCATGTTGAGGGATCAGCATACACAGACATGCAGGCAATTGTGTGTGAATACACGTGATTAGTGGATAATCCTATGATTCTATGTTGATGTGATCATATTGTTTATTTTTTATACTTGTAAATTAAATTTATTGATTTATTTTAAGCTTGATTGTGCATGTGTTTTGCATATCAAATATTTGAAAGCAATTTTGTGTAGTTTTATCACTATAGTTTATGGGATTTTTGAATAGGACATTTTTCACATGTATACTGTGTGAATGATGGTAATTGTCCAAAAAAAAAAAAAATGAAATTAGAATTGAATACTAACATAAGCATAAAGGTTAGGTGATCAAAAAAGTCCAGTTATACTAATTTTTACCCACACACATCCCATACTTACATACTAACACCACCACCTCTGCTTTCCTCTCAGTGTATGCCTACACCTACACCTACATGTACAGCTACACCTACCCCTACACCTACATGTACAGCTACACCTACCCCTACACCTACTACCCTCACACTTACAACCCCTATACCCAGTTTTTCTTAAATTTATGTATACATTTACTCCTATACCTGCTACACCTGCTACACCACCTATTACACCTACACCTACTACACCTACACCTACTACACCTACACCTACTACACCTACACCTACTACACCTACACCTACTACACCTACACCTACTACACCTACACCTACTACACCTACACCTACTACACCTACACCTACTACACCTACACCTACTACACCTACACCTACTACACCTACACCTACTACACCTACACCTACTACACCTACACCTACTACACCTACACCTACTACACCTACACCTACTACACCTACACCTACTACACCTACACCTACTACACCTACACCTACTACACCTACACCTACTACACCTACACCTACTACACCTATACCTACTACACCTATACCTACTACACCTATACCTACTACACCTATACCTACTACACCTATACCTACTACACCTATAACTACTACACCTACACCTACTGCACCTATACCTACTACACCTACTACACCTACACCTACTACACCTACTACACCTACTACGCCTACTACACCTACTACGCCTAACTACACCTACTACACCTACTACACCTACACCTACACCTACACCAACACCAACACCTACATCTACTATACGTACTCCTACTACACCTAAACCTATTATACCTACTAATACACCTACACCTACTACACCTACACCTACTACACCTACTACACCTACACCTACACCTACACCTACTGCACCTACACCTACACCTACTACACCTACACCTACTACACCTACACCTACCACACCTACTACACCTACTACACCTACTACACCTACTACACCTACACCTACACCTACACCTACACCTACACCTACTGCACCTACACCTACACCTACTGCACCTACACCTACACCTACTACACCTACACCTACTACACCTACACCTACTACACCTACACCTACTACACCTACACCTACTACACCTACACCTACTACACCTACACCTACTACACCTACACCTACTACACCTACACCTACTACACCTACACCTACTACACCTACACCTACTACACCTACACCTACACCTACTACACCTACACCTACACCTACACCTACTACACCTACACCTACACCTACTACACCTACACCTACTACACCTACACCTACTACACCTACACCTACTACACCTACACCTACTACACCTACACCTACTACACCTACACCTACACCTACACCTACTACACCTACACCTACTACACCTACACCTACTACACCTACACCTACTACACCTACACCTACTACACCTACACCTACTACACCTACACCTACTACACCTACACCTACACCTACACCTACTACACCTACTACATCTACTACATCTACATCTACATCTACATCTACATCTACATCTACATCTACTACATCTACTACATCTACTACATCTACTACATCTACATCTACTACATCTACTACATCTACTACATCTACTACACCTACTACACCTACTACACCTACTACACCTACTACACCTACTACACTTACATCTACACTTACATCTACACTTACATCTACATCTACACTTACATCTACATCTACACTTACATCTACATCTACACTTACATCTACATCTACTACACTTACTACACTTACTACACCTACTACACTAACTACACTAACTACACCACCTACTATATCTACATCTAGATCTTCATCTACTACATCTACACTTACACCTGCATCTACATTTACACCTATACCTATCACTTGCATGGAATCTTTGTTGCACAGCACTATAATTTGCCCACCCACTTGCACAGTTTTACAAATTGGCCATTCAAAAGCTCTCAGTTATTTTAATGACTGGGGAAGCTTACTATTTATGGAATTTTAAATGGTTTTGCCCTCTTCTTTTAAATCAGTGTGAATTTTGTTCAGTCCTATACAATGTGCACACATAATGGGAAAAAACAGTTTCTGTATTTCATCCTTTCAGAGTTAAAGACTTCTCCAAGAAATCTTCCAATTCAAGCATTTCTATATTAAAAAAAAAAAAAATGCAATCATTTACCAAGTCCACAGTAAAAAAGATAAATAAAAAAATAACTTGTGCAGGAAAAAAGTTTTTTAGTTTAGTTCAAATTCCTCCCTACATGAATACCTGCTATCACAATATCAACTAATGTATCTACACATCCACATCAACACACCGAAATCCACACACCAAAATCCACACACCAATATCCACACACCAAAATCCACACACCAATATCCACACACCAAAATCCACACACCAATATCCACACACCAAAATCCACACACCAATATCCACACACCAAAATCCACACACCAATATCCACACACCAAAATCCACACACCAATATCCACACACCAAAATCCACACACCAATATCCACACACCAAAATCCACACACCAATATCCACACACCAAAATCCACACACCAAAATCCACACACCAAAATCCACACACCAAAATCCACACACCAAAATCCACACACCAAAATCCACACACCAAAATCCACACACCAAAATCCACACACCAAAATCCACACACCAAAATCCACACACCAAAATCCACACACCAAAATCCACACACCAAAATCCACACACCAAAATCCACACACCAAAATCCACACACAAATAACCGAACGCATTTCTACATTCATAAATGCTAGTGCATGAATGTACACCCATATCTATATGTCTCCCCAACTCACACACACACACACTCCCTCCCCTCCTATGTGTATCCAGGCATATTCACAGGCATATGCACACTTTGGATACTATAATTCTTGTAGATATCCTACTTTTTGTGTGTGTAAGTAACATATTAGGTGAGGCATTTTGCAACTTATTTCTCTCTCGAAGCAGGAGGTTGTGTATGGGACAAACTCCCACCCCCACGCATATTCCCCGACCCAGGAGATGGCTCAGACTGTCCCAGCTTCAGATCACTCTGGATACCCACCTCCCTACCAGGATCAGTATTCAGGGTACCCACCACCTCCCTATACGCCAGATGGAGCTGGATCACAGGGTTAGGATCTCTCTTCATTTAAGTTGACTTCTGATAGACTGTCTCTGAGGACAGCTCAGAAGTTTAGGTTAAATTTCAGATTTTTGGTTTTATTTTCTTGAACTGTTTTATGTTAATAATCTGATTAATTTTTCTAATAGCATAAATTTTATACCAAATCCTGCTCTTTTGTGTGTTAAATTGTTTGTCTAAACTTCCTATTTTAAATAACTTTTAAGTTTGTAGATGATTTTTGTAGTCAATATAGTTGAAGTGATTTACTTGTTTGAATGTGATTGGAGAGTTCAAGGAAAGGGAAATGGTCTTTGCAGGCAGTACACCTAGTCGAAGTTCATCACAGCGACCACCTTCAAACAGGCCCCTACAGCCACCACCTGCACCCCCGAGTGGCAACAATACACCTACACCACCAGGAGGTTCCCACAGTGGCACCCCAACACGCTTACGTGGCCCCTCACAGGGCAGAGAGTGTCTACCTCCTCCTCCACCTCCACCAGGGCCACAGGTAGGGATCACAAATTTTTTATTCTTTCTTTCTACTATGAAAATTGATTCATTTTCATATTACCCACTTATTAACCCATTGGCGACGGTTATAGAAAACTAAAAAAAACTACGCTCTGGCGAACCACGGCAACGCCCCGACTTTGAGCACGTGAATTCGGTACATCAAGCCGAAGCATTGCCTCGGGGCGCACGCCACATTTTGAGCGTATTGTTATGACGCCTATAGGCGTGACCCGTCGCCATTGGGTTAAAGTGATTTCACTTGTAAAAGCAATTAGTATCAGTTGCTGGAAGGACCTACATTACCTTAATTATTCTTGAAGTTTACCATCTGGGGTGGCATTACTTTTCTAATTGTAGCATTTACTAGCAATTTCTGATAAATTCCTTATCTATCTTTAGCA
Source organism: Penaeus chinensis (assembly GCF_019202785.1). Taxonomy (NCBI): domain Eukaryota; kingdom Metazoa; phylum Arthropoda; class Malacostraca; order Decapoda; family Penaeidae; genus Penaeus; species Penaeus chinensis. The sequence continues at coordinate 15,233,729 of NC_061856.1, read as the reverse complement.
GCAGGTGTCTCATCCTGGTCTGTCTAGAGGGCCATCCATGTCACCAGGACCCGGGCGACACGTTCAGCCCCACGAGCATGACCTCCCACCTCCGCCACCCACTCCAGACAAGGCTGGTGATGCTGAGCCTCCACCTCCTTCTCCTCCACCTCCTCCTCCAATACCTGTTATCCAGGAAGGTGGACCTCCACCACCCCCTCCACCTCCTCCACCTGTTCCGAATGGGAATGCTCCTGGAGCACCTCTTCCACCTCCAATGCCTAATGGTGTTATAAAACAAGTAAGAACTCTTTGGTTGTAGAAAGGAAATTTTATAAATGTATGTCCCAGTATATAAGCTTCTATATACTATTGGCTGTTAATATAAAACACGGAGCTGCAAAAAGTATCGGAACCCGGGAACTAGATTCCCAGAATTTTTTTTGGCTTGGCAGAAAATTTTCAGCAATACTTGATAAAAAACAACTGTTCTATGCAATTACAAAAATTGTTTCTTGATTTTTTCACAACAGAACGAAAGTTCATACAAGTGTAAGTTTAATGTCCTCAGGTTGTAGAATGCATCAAAGCTAATACCTAATCACAAATTTATTTGATTTTTGTTTACTTTTTTGCATAGTCCATCTTTGCCAAAAATACAAAAGATCCAACAACAACCAAATACAATATTTTATTGGAAACTTTCTCCAGACCCAATAAATTAGGAGCCCTTCAAATTTTTTTTACATACTATTGGTAGAACTATTGTATACAATACTTTTACCTAACAGAAAATTTTTGTCCTGTTTCCCAGGTTCCCAGAAAGGAAAATATTTTTTGCAGCTCTGATAAAACATACAAAAAAGATAAAGAGATACAGATAGTGATAGTGGTATTTGATAATGATAGAGACAGAGATGTTATAGATACAGATTGAGATGCTATAAAGATAAAAGATAGAAGTAGAGATAAAGATAGAAGTAGAGATAGAAATGGCGAAGGAAAGAGAGAGATAGATATAGACAAGTATACATATAGATATTTTTATACAGATATATAAATATAGGTATATAGATATAAATTTGCAGTATTTTGACATGTGTCTATAATCTATAGAATTTAACTTTTAGATGATTGAAGTGTTGTATGATTGAAGTTTTTACTGTGGCAGATATTATTTGCACTGACTTTATTGCAAGAAATATTCTTTTTTTTTTTGCATAATGCAAATTGTTATACTTTCCAGCAACCACAGACTGTCTTAGCTAAACCTAAGAAAGTGGAGAAGAAAGTGTTACCTCCAGTTGAAACAGATGGTCGAAGTGATCTACTTAAGGCAATTAGAGAAGGTTAGTATATAAGAAAAAACTCTCAGGTTATTGAAGTCAAAATGTATATATAATAATTTCATTATTTTTATTTTATAAATACATCATATACTTTTCTAGAATTATTATTTCCTGGGACTAAAGTTAACGTTATGCAGAATATTATTATTATTTTTTTAACCCAATACTGCCGGGTGGTTTCCCGATCCGAAAGCCTTCTCCTGGGCTGTATTCATAGTGGCCTAGGCCCTGTTGCAGCTGTGAAATTACTTTTTGGATGTAGTAGAAGAATTAGATTAAACAGTTTAGTTTAATTTTAGTTTTAGTTTATTAATTGTCTTTACATAGAGATGGGTTCCACAAGTACTTAGTTAATAATGAGCCAGTTACTAGAACTTGCTACCTCACCACACATACCGATTTCCTTGATTTTATGAAAAAAAAAAATTCTCATATTGCTTTTGGTAATGTCCAATAATATTATAATAATTATAGAGACTATAATTATAATAACAACATTGATATTGATGTTAGTAAAAACAAAAGAAAAGATAAAACAGATAGAGGTGAAATTAGATAAGATCACAAGGTCTATTAATTGATCTCTCTGTGGCTAAGCACTTGCTGAGCCATCTATATGTAGAGGCATTTCATAAAGTGATACTACAGTGAACACTACATTTTCCTGATGTCATTAGGTTAAAAGAGTAATCAAACCTTATGTTAAATTATGAGGAATCCAGAAATACTAATAGATTTGTATTACAAAAGATTTCTAAACCTTAAGTGTTAACAAGAGAATGGTACTAAGGATAGAAACCAAAGACACATAGCACATCATCATTGCAACAGGGCATTGAAAGTTTAACTCTACAGTAAAAGTACCAGACATCTCTAGGCATCACTGATTTGGTAACTTCTGGCAACCATCCAGCTGTTGGGCCGGGGAGTCCGCTACGCGTAGCGGAACTTCTTGCTCGACCCACTCTAGCATGTCGTGATGCCTATAGCCGAACCCATCATGATGTGTTGGTTTTTCATGACAGCTATAGGTGTGCCCGGCAGTAAGAGGTTAATTTCCTTTGAATGTGAATGGTAAAACACTACCATATTGATGCTATGGTAGGAAAACACTGTGTACAGTGTGGACAACAGTGTTGAGAAACATATTTTGTCAGTGCCATTATGTGTTTGTTGAGGCCAAAGATGATCACAGTGTACATTTATAAGATTATAATAGGGTCATCCCGAAACCCAGAAGAGAGATGTTTACTATGTTAACTGAACAATAATCATATACAAATATTCCTCATGTTAGCTTGCCATCTTCATAGATTCCTCTTTTCCTTTCTCATTTTGTCTCTTTCTCTTGCATTGTTTTCTCTATTGTTGCCTCATTCTCCCCTTTCTTTTTTGTATCATTGTTTCACATATATACTGTGCATTATGTCTTTAGGAAATCTTCCTGCATGATCTATGAAATGTAAATACAGAATATGTCATCCATGATAACTTACATGGTTATTTTTATTCCTTTTTTGGCTCAGTGATAATGTTTTCTTTTTTATTTCAGGCATCAAGCTACGGAAGGTTGATGATGTCAAGACAAAGCCGAAGGAAGATCCGGACAGTGTGGATGTTGCCTCAATCCTTCAGAGAAGATTTGCCTTTGAGGTCAGCGACAGTGAATCCTCCTCAGACAGTGAGTCGGACAGCGACGAATGGGATGAGACAAGCGCATAGTTCTGTGACAGGTCACCATCATCTCAATATCATTTATCATATGGCTATTGCCACTTATCTGTCACGGTGGAATTGCAAATTGAAAATGTCTTTTAGTCAAAAGTGAGGAATGGCTTTTAAGTGTATTCCAGCAACAGTGAGACTCCTGTCACGCAGCTCTGGGTCATGAGCCCGTGGAAATGTTGCTGAAGCTGGGAATTTAGCTCAGATATGTGATGTGATGTGAGGCTTCTCCTTCTTTAAGGCCATATGCAAGTGATCTGTTCAGTACATAAATAGTTATTTTCATATTTCAAATATCATTATATACTATACTTATTTAAGTCATTATTATGTACTGAACTGTTGATACTTACTGAGACATGAATACACAAAGGCTGTATTTTATGCTTTGAAGTTGAGGAGTTTGTCATCTGAATAGCTGGTAGCACAGACACTAGGAAATGTTCAGATGGAATAATTATCAATTCAGTTGTTCTTAATAGCAGTTGAAACTATATCAGGATATGAAATGTAACTCGCAAGCATCACACCACTTTTCCTAATTGGCTAAACTTTACTTTTTTCCCTTTTTTTGTAAGAGAAATAAATTTGTTGCCTAAAGTTAGTGTAATTATGATTAGCAAATACAAAATAGTTGCTGTAAACTTCCAACCATACTGGAAAATATTCTGGAAGTCACAGTATATTGTAAATGTTTTTTCTTTTACTTGTTTTTGTTATCCTTCTTTTTTTTAATAGAAGCTTGTAATATATTTCCATTTTATGTCAAGGCTTTATTCATGTGATACACTACCAGCCCATTTTCTGTCACTGCTATTGTGCTTTGTTGTGTAAATTTTCTGAGTTATATTAAGTTTAATTCCAAAGATGAAAACATTATTACTATATATATGTACATATATATTCATATTTTCATGGTAACTGCCACTTGTATTGGATATTTGGCCATCTACATTAAAATAAGTTAGTTCATTGTATCCCATGTAATGAGAAAAGTAGCTGTTTTATAACTGTATGAGAATTATGAATACTCATGATTAGGGTGCTTGGAGAAAGGAACACATTGGCCAAAGCAATATTGGGGTGCATCAGCTGTCATTTTGTTCAACGGACTTTTGTTATGGGCTGAGATTCATTAAAAGGTCTTTTAGGTTATGTTTCGGTTGCTTGTCAGTGTGGGAAGTAACGCACAATTTCTAGATAATGTAGGGTTATATATGTTTTTGATTTATGCTTTTTATATTTTTTTTGTTATTATTTATAATTTACAATGTATTTACTGTTGTATAACTTTTCCCATATGTACCTTTCAATACGCACATATTTATCTTCTCAGGTTTATGATTATAATTGATTTTGAGTTAAAATGAGTGATGATATGTATGGATATAACAGGATAAAAAGTTTTGATGATGATATAAAATCATAATTCTTTAAGATTATTTGAACAGATTCCTTCATTAAGCATATATGAAGTTGTAAGCTACCCACAAACAAGGTTACTCAGAACTCTCTTACCTTGATTTTATCAGAATAGGTAGATGAGACAGCCTTTACTCACAAATATATGTAATGCAAGTAATTCAGCCTCTAGATTGTCATTCTCTATGTATAAAGATGCTTTGATTTATATACGTCATTTAATATCTTACCTTTCTTGAAGTTGGGGAGTCAGTGGAATGACCATTAAGTTGGGGGTGTGTGTCGTTCTGTGTATAATATCTGTGGATGAAATTACAAAACGTAACAAAAAACTTGGTTAAATGTTATGAACAGTTTCCTGCAAGGATGCACAATGAAATTGTATTTTTGATTATTGTTATGTTTAAAGTGGGGTTTTAAGTTGAAAATTATTTCATTTATGTGCTTGGTTAGAATTGCCAACTGCAGTTTCCTCCATTCAGTTTTCAGGATTACTTGTCTGTGCTGATAGTTCTGGTCAATATTGTGTGTTGATGGTAGCAAAGCTTTTGATATGAATAACAAGAGTTACCTATGAAAGAAGTCAATGAGATCTTTGTATGCCTTTTATGTAGCAATACTAGTAGGCTTTTTTAGGATGGAGGATGACGTTGAAATTATTAAGCAAAAACTGCAAGGAAATGTTTTTTCCTGAATTCTTCTAAGCATAAGGTATAGTAGACTAGTCATTTTGTACTCAAGTGTTATGGCCAAAATATGGTTTGCAGAAAGTCAACTGAACTGAACTTCAGTAATCTGTGATTGTTGCAATGAAGGTTGATGTTCTGATGGGAAGTTTGTTGCTAACCATTTTTGTTTTATCGCAAAATGTATTCACTTGAGTCTCATGAACAATATTATTTGCAATATATACACCCAGTGAATTTATGCTTTGGGGCTTTTTAAACCGTTGAAGAGGTTTAAACTTAACAAATATATAACATATTAGGAAGGTTTATAGAGTTTCTTTTTTTTTAAACAGGCACAGCTAAAAGTTTCCCTGAGTAGAAGTAATATTGAATTTGTGTTTTAGATATTTAATCTCTTCTGAACTATATTTATCATTCTTTTCCTGATGAAATTTAAGTGTACATTATCCATTTCTATTTCATCACGGCATTTCAAACATCTTAAAATAGGTGAGTTATGCCATAGACAGCATGATTGATACATAGAATGGTCTGTATTTTATGAATGTATATGCAAACTTATATATTCTTAATAAGGGATTTTGTATATTGATTTCTTTGAAGAATGGTCTTCATTCAATGTTCAAATGTTAATGATTTGGTTAAGAATCTTTATTTGTTATATTGCAGTATGTGAAGTAGTGCAGTTCTCCTTCCTACTGCTGGGACAGATATTTCCATGATTATATCATAGTATGTGTTTTTTTTCTTTTTATTATTATTATTATTATTATTATTATAATTTTTTTTTTTTTTTTCCCCCCTCAATTATTTTTAGGTACACAAAGAGTGACTATACTTTGAGAAGTAAATAAAGATGCTGAGTGGGTAGTCTTTGTGGTGCACATCCCATGAGCTGTAGAAGTTGCATGTGTTCCTTATTGTATCTGTACATAGCTTTTGCTCAGACAGTAGATGGTACAAGTCGACACTAATCACTGTTCACAACATCTGCTGCATTGGTCACAAGGATAATTGGTGAAATCGCATCTGTATGGGATCAACACATTATGATGTAAGTCAATAGAAGTAGTGGAAATAAGCATTATATTCATATTTTCAAAGGTTGAATGTAAAAAGCTTATTTTGGGTGAAAAATGGTTATCGCATAGGAAAGTGAGGTCTTCAGTCGGAGGAAAGTTTCATTTATTATTAAAATGGTCTTATTACTGGCTAAAGACTGCCAAGCTATATGGATAAAAATAAATATGCACTTGTGGAATGAATATTACTTGTCAAATTTATCAACGTCGCATTTTCAGTTTTATCAACATAGATAAAAATGATTCATCACTTTGTTGTGAATATTTACTGGGTCTGCATGAATTGTAATAAGAAAATGGTGATATATCTGTGTAAGTGTTGCTGGTCCATTCAGGGACATATCTTGTATTTCCCTTTTGAGGACATTTTATATATCGGAAAATAAAAATATCTGTCTAGTGAAAGCTTAGCTACTGAAATGATTTTGATCAAGGCTGATGTGAAAATATATAATGTAATGTATAATTTTTGTCACATGTTCTTATAGAAAAAGTGTATCAGAATAAGGCCCAGGTTTTCTTTCATATCCTTATTATGCCAACCAATTCAAATCCTAAATACTTTATTATGCATGTGGTGCTATCATAGGGTCAAACAGTCGGTAAAGATGCAAGCTTATAAATTTAATTTTGTGGCTTCAAAATGTGGCACCACATTGAGCTTGTTCATGTAGGTTGTGCAACTGAGTATCAAACTTTAGGTGTCTTTCATAATTGGTCTTGTTTGAAGTTATATTTGTACATGGGTTTTAACCTAAATTTTACAGCATGAACAAGTTTCTCTTTTTTTTTCTGGCAGATTTAGCCCTACCAGTTTAATGTTAACCCATTCCATGCCTTACTTAATGAATTAAGTACTACTCGACACATGGTCTAACACTCCAGCTGTATGAAACAAATTTCCTGTGTACTAAACTAGATGCTCTTGCCTCTCTTTATACACAACCTGTATGGAACTAGTATTTTCAAAGCTAGGTTTCTTTCTGCCTCTCCTTTTCAGCTTTCAGTATCTTTCCATTGTATATTTCATTTATCCTCTGTTATTCATGTGAAGTAGATTACCAGTTAGGTTTGGCATCTTATGACCTTTCTTATCAAATGCTCTAGTATCCTTCCCTCCACAATGCTCCACATCATGCTTCAAGGCGCAGATGTATGTAAGAGGTTTTCTTCTTAATAAAATTGTGATGATTCCGCTACTTAATTTTCCTTGCTTTCTGTAAAATAATATGATAAGGTGGAAACTGTTTTAGAACATAATAATATGGTCAGTGTATATGGTCTGCTGCTCTTTGTGTCATTTTAGGAAATTGTTCATTTATGGTCTGAAACTGGAGAGATTTGTAGTCTGAGAAAGTTTTGATTCAAACTGTACACTAAAATATTAATGGTTGAATCTACCATGCGAGATAAAATAGGTACACTCATGATATCAGTACTGAAGTATTTTGATAGAAGCCCTACAAGTTTTTCTGTAGCAGCTTTCAGCAAGTTATGCCGAAATGTTGGATCTATGATAGCAATATCAGTGCCTTTTTTTAAATGGTTGTAGTTCCGAATTCTAAGGCTAGTTATTGACTCAATGAAAAAAGCAGATTAACAAGTCTCCATGAGAAGGTTTGAGTTCTGGTCACGTTTCCAAGAGAGGGAGTACACCCAGACTAGTTGTGTTGTCTTCTGTCAAATCCTGGATATAAGACATTATTACATACTTTTTCCCCATCTTCAACCCCCTAACTTTTTCTACCCATAAATACCCCCCCCCCCCATCCCTTGCCCGTTGTTGTCGTGGGGGGGGGGGGGGCGGCTTAGGAGGCGGAGACGGACCCAATGATGGGGAACTCCCCAACCTTGGGATTCAGCCATCGACTCGACTAATTTTGCATGGTCGTTTTTCAACTCATACTTTTCGTTTCAGTCCCTTCACCAATCCCTTCTACTATCCACTTCCTAAGATGTGAGAGCCGTGCTGAAAGGATGAAAGGCTGACTTTGTGCCAGTCCTGAACGGCCTGAGGGAGCCATGGGCACGGTATTTCCCTGCTTTAGTTGTCCATCCCTTACCCGTCGAGGGACCCTGAGGAGTGGACCGTTTCTCTCCCCAACATACTCCAGGCTTACTATGGCCAACAATGAAGATTTTAAACCATTATTAGATAGCACATTTATTTTGCTTTTAACCATTAACCTTTAATTATTAAAGGCAATGAGGCTTGCCTCTTCATCAAATATCTCCACCAATTCAAACTCGCCCGATTCCCTGACCCCAGGCTCTCCTTTGACCACGGCTCTGAACACTACAACTAATACCCCTTCCTCAATGCCTACTAATACAGTATCCACCCTAATCAACACCCCAGGAGACATTTCTACTCTCCCAACATGCTCAACTTCAACAACTATACCCCCACAACCTTCTTCATCAACTACCCCATCCTCCCTTATTACTACCTTACAACATTATTGTCCACCTCCCCATAACACTACTCCCTCTTCCACACGCCCCAACTACCCCATCCTCCCTTATTACTACCTTACAACCTTATTGTCCACCTCCCCATAACACTACCTCCCTCAACACTACTCCCTCTTCCACATGCCCCCGTCCTTCTACTACCCCCATCTCTACAAATTTTTAAAATACTCTATTTAGCCCAGCCAAATGGGACCGATTTTTCGTGATCCCTCCCACAGCTTCTCACACTTTCTGCTTTGACAACCTGTTTTCGTTCCACAAATGCATATACATCCTTCACTTGCTCTAACCCCTATACATTACCATACCCGACCTTAACCCATTTACTCGTCAATTCCTTTGCCCAGCTTTGACAACTAATCACTAACTGAACCACCCTTCACTACCATTTACTATAGTGCTACATGACCTTAGATGTCTAGCACATTTATTTGCTTTTAACCATTAACCATTCTACTCTCCCACCCCCTAATCCTTTGCCCGTTGTTGTCGTGGGGGGGCTTAGGAGACGAAGACTGAGACCCAATGATGGGGAACTCCTCAACCTTGGGACTCAGCCATCGACTCAACTAATTTTGCATAGTCTTTTTTCCCACTCATACTTTTCGTTTCAGTTTCTTCACCAATCCCTTTTACTATCCATCTCCTAAGGTGTGAGAGCCGTGCTGAAAGGATGAAAGGCTGACTTTGTGCCAGTCCTGAACGGCCTGAGGGAGCCATGGGCACGGTATTCCCCTGCTTTAGTTGTCTAGCCCTTACCCCTCAAGCGACCCTGAGGGGTGGACCGTTTCTCTCCCCAACTTCTCCAGGCTTATCATGGCCAACAATGAATAACCATTAACCATACCATACCATACCATTATTAGAGGCAATTGCCTCTTCATCAAATAGCTCCTCCAATTCAAACTCGCCCGATTCCCTGACCCCAGGCTCTCCTTTGACCACGGCTCTGAACACAAAAACTAATACCCCCTCCTCAATGCCGACTAGTACAGTTTCCACCCTAATCAACACCCCAGGAGACATATCTACTCCCAACATGCTCAACTTCAACAACTATACCCCCACAACCTTCTTCATCAACTACCCCATCCTCCCTTATTACTACCTTACAACCTTATTGTCCACCTCCCCATAACACTACCTCCCTCAACACTACTCCCTCTTCCACATGCCCCTGTCCTTCTACTACCCCCATCTCTACAAAATTCTTAAATAATCTATCCCATTTGGCTGGGCTAAAATGGGACCGATTTTTCGTGATCCCTCCCACAACTTCTCACACTTTCTGCTTTGACAACCTGTTTTCATTCCTCAAACGCATATACATCCTTCACTTGCTCTAACCCCTATACATTACCATACCCGACCTTAACCCATTTACTCGTCAATCCTTTGCCCAACTTTGACAACTAATCACTAACTCAACCACCCTTCACTACCATTTACTATAGTGCTACATGACCTTAGATGTCTAGCACATTTATTTTGCTTTTAACCATTAACCATTAACCACTCATACTTTTCGTTTGTTTCTTCACCAATCCCTTCTACTATCCACCTCCTAAGGTGTGAGAGCCGTGCTGAAAGGATGAAAGGCTGACTTTATGTCAGTCCTGAACGGCCTGAGGGAACCATGGGCACGGTATTCCCCTGCCCTTACCCCTCAAGGGGACCCTGAGGGGTGGACTATTTCCCCCCCCCCCAACATACTCCAGGCTTATCATGGCCAATAATGAAGACATAACCCCAATCTTAGGAGCAATGAGGCTTGCCCCTTTATCAAATAGCCCCAATCCCAGCTCTCCACGGCTCCGAACACTACAACAACTCCCCTATCATCAATGCATACTAGTACAGTATCAACCCTAATCAACAACCAACCCCCAGGACACATTTCTACTCTCCCAACATGCTCAACTTCAACACCTTTACTCCCACAACCTTCTTCATCAACCACCCCATCTCCCCTTATTACTACCTTACAACCTTATTGCCCACCTCCCCATAACACCTCTACAAGAATCCTAAATACCCTATTTAGCCCAGCCAAATGGGACCGATTTTTCGTGATCCCTCCCACAGATCCCTACTCTCAAAACACCCTCCTCTTCCAACAATGCTTCCAAAAACAAGTAGGCAAAGTCTCTTTCCGCAGCCGACCTGACCACTCCCGTCTCGTCACAGTAACAACTGAAAACCAAGCTATAGCATTAACAAAACTAACTGATCTATGTGGTAATCCCATCCCTACAGAACCTCATTCAACCCTCAATACTTGCACCGGAACTGTCTCTCTCCCCAACAGATTGCCCAATCTATGACAAAGAATGGTCAGATTGTGGAGAGGACTTACTCGCTTGTCTCACAGACTATGATGCAACATATGTACAATGCTACTCCATTCCTCCCAGAGGAAATCGTAAGAAATCCATCAACATTGCCAAAATTACTTTCCATAGACATGACCTTCCCTTTAATGTTTACATAGGTGGGGAATCCCTACCTGTCCGACCATACCAACCTCCTCCTCGTCAGTGCCAAAATTGTTGGCGTTTAGGACACTCCGCCAAACACTGTCATTCCGCAGCCAGATGCCCGCTATGTGCCCAACCTGGCCATACTCGATCAAACTGCTCTGCACAATCACGCACATGTGCAAACTGTGGCGGCCCCCATAATGTATTTTATAAAGGCTGCCCCACCTACAAATTTGAGTCTGAGGTAGCAACTCTCAGATTCTGACTTGGAATCACTCTACGTGAAGCCAGACAGGAAGCACGTAGACGAGGCTTTTCTCTTACCCCCTACTCCAGTAATGTCGCTCACTCTGCCAATCCCCTACCTCCCAAGCTCCTACACCCTCTCCTAAACCCAACCCCCTTCCATCTAACTTCCCCTCTTCTACCTCCTACCTTCCCCAGTCAAATTCTTTTGCCATCCTAAATCCAGACACTCCAATCTCTACCCAATCAAATTCTTTTGCTATCCTAAATCCAGACACCCCAATCTCTACTACAGCCCCAACATCTTCCCCTCTCCCTCCCCGCAGCCTCCGGGCTAGTACAGTGGTAACGTGCCGGCCTCTCATCCGAGCGGTCGGCGGTTCGCGCCCCGCCCAGGCGCGAGAAGTTGCAATTGTCGCCTGGAGGTTACTGCTGTGACTGGGCACCACGGCGGGTAAGGACTAAGACGAGTCAGCACCAGCTGACACACGCTAGCGAGTCGGCATTAGTCGACACAGGCCGGGCTCCCCACATTGGCATAGCCCGGGCGGAGCTTAGCTTCGCATATCGGACTTATCCTTATCCCTCCCCGCACTACCCGCAGCAAACAGAATAAACGTTCCACCCCCTCTTCCCCTACCTCACAATCACCTCCACCTTCCTTTGCCCCTATTTTTCAGACACCAGACTTCTCTTCCCCCCCCTCACAAGAAAACCTTAATCTCACAAAACTCCCCAACCAACTCCATTACAGAAACTCTTGAAGATATCCAGAACTACATAATCGAGTCCCAAACTAATACTCATCCAGCTTCAAATTCTACAACTCCCGCTCCCTCCACACTCAAAGTGACTGCCGATATCCATCCTCCTCCTACTCATATTCTCCCTACACCCAATCCTCCTACCCCATCCCAACAAAACCCGTTCCCCCCGACTCCAGCCCCACCTATATTAACCCTCCCACCATCCCCTCTATCCCTTCCACTCCCTCCTGGATACACACGTGAAACCCTAATGTCACAAGTACCCTCTTCCCCAGACCCTGTACCTCCCGACACCCCTCCTGATACAACACCACCTCCCCAACCTCATTCTTTATCCCACCCTCTAGCACCTTCCCCTTCAAATTCTCCAACACGCACTGCAATCTTTGCCAGTAAATCAACGAAAGTATAACTATCCTTCATTGGAACATTCGCGGTTTCCGAATGTTCCTCTTTCAGTCCCGCATATTATATTGTTATGCCCACGTCATCCCTACATAGACATCCCAACTTATCAGACATCCTTACAGAATCTCACACTTTGACAACCTGTTTTCCTTCCTCAAACGCATATATATCCTTCCCTTGATCATTACCTCATTCGACCCTAACCCATTCACTCACCAATTCCTTAACCCAGCTTTAACAACTAATCACTAACCCAACCATCCTTCACTAACATTAACTATAGTGCTATATGACCTTAGATGTCTAGCACATTTATTTTGCTTTTAACCATTAACCATTCTACTCTCCCAGCATGCTCAACTTAAAAAACATCCCTCCTCTACACGTCCCCGCCCTTCTACTATCTCCACCTCTTAAAGAATCTTAAATACTCTATTTAGCCCAGCCAAATGGGACCGATTTTTCGTGATCCCTCCCACAGCTCCCCACTCTAACAACATCCTTCTCTTCCGGCAATGCCTCCAAAAACAAGTAGACAAAGTCTCTTTCCGTAGCCGACCCGACCACTCCCGTCTCGTCACAGTAACATCTGAAAACCAAGCTATAGCATTAGCAAATCTAACTGATCTATATGGCAATCCCATCCCTACAGAACCTCATCCAACCCTCAATACCTACACCGGAACTGTTTGTAGCTCCCCAACAGATTGTCCAATCTATGACAAAGATTGGTCGGATTGTGGAGAAGACTTACTCGCCTGTCTCACGGACTATGATGCACCATCAGTACAATGTTACTCCATTCCTCCCAGAGGAAATCGTAAGAAATCCACTAACATTGCCAAAATTTCTTTCCGTAGACATGACCTACCCTTTAATGTTTACATAGGTGGGGAATCCCTACCTGTCCGACCATACCAACCTCCTCCTCGTCAGTACCAAAATTGTTGGCGTTTAGGAAACCCAGCCAAACACTGCCATTCCACAGCCAGATGCCCGCCATGTGCCCAACCTGGCCATACTCGATCAAACTGCTCTGCACAATCACGCACATGTGCCAACTGTGGCGGCCCCCATAATGTATTTTTTTTTTTTTTTTTTTTTTTTTTTATATTATTATTATTATTATATAGAGGCTGCCCCACCTACAAATTTGAGTCTGAGGTAGCAACTCTCAGATTCTTACTTGAACTCACTCTACGTGAAGCCAGACAGATGGCACGTCGACGAGGTTTTTCTCTTACCCCATACTCCGGTAATGTCGCTCACTGCCAACCCCCCCTACCTCCCAAGCTCCTACTCCCCCTACCTCCCAAGCTCCTACTCCCTCTCCTAAACCTAAGCCCCCTTCCATTTAACTTCCCCTCTTCTACCTCCTACCTTCCCCAGTCAAATTCTTTTGCCATCTTAAATCCAGACACTCTAATCTGTACTACAGCCCTACTACAACACCTTCCCCTCTCCCTCCCCGCACTACCCGTAGCAGACAGAATAAACGTTCCACCCCCTCTTCCCCTACCCCACAATCACCTCCACCTTCCTTTGCCCCTATTCTTCAGACACCAGACTTCTCTCCCCCCCCCCCCCCTTCACAAGAAAACCTCTATCTCACAAAACTCCCCAACCAACTATTACAGAAACTCTTGAAGATATTCAAAACTACATAACCGAGTCCCAAACTGACACTCATCCAGCTTCAAATTCTACAACTCCCGCTCCCTCCACACTCAAAGTGACTGCCGATATCCATCCTCCTCCTACTCATATTCTCCCTACACCCAATCCTCCTACCCCATCCCAACAAAACCCATTCCCCCCGACTCCAGCCCCACCTATATTAACCCTCCCACCATCCCCTCTATCCCTTCCACTCCCTCCTGGATACACACGTGAATCCCTCATGTCGCTAGTACCCTCTTCCCCAGACCCTCTACCTCCCGACACCCCTCCTGATACAACACCACCTCCCCAACATCATTCCTCATCCCACCCTCTAGCACCTTCCCCTTCAAATTCTCCAACACGTACTAAAATCGTTATCACTAAATCAACGAAAGTATAATTATCCTTCATTGGAACATTCGCGGTTTCCGCTTTAACAGACCTGACCTCCGTCATATCCTCTCCTCTTATACCCCTCCATTATATGCCTTCATGAGACTTTTCTTACACATTCTCCAATACCAATCCCCAATTATCATTTTGTTTCTTCCCCACATTCCATTTATGTCTCGTCCATACTTATCAACCAGAAAACACCTTATGTCATACTTCCGTTTCAAACCACTGTCCCTTGTACAGTTATTCGTATCTTTCTTCGCCGCTGGATCACAGTGATTTCAGTCTACTTCTCCCCTTCCCACTCCATTGACTTTGTTGCTTTTGAAAACCTAATTTCCCAACTTCAATCACCTTTCCTCATAGTAGGTGATTTTAACTGCTGCCACACTCTTTAGGGTGATTCTATCACCAACAACCGTGGCCGAGTTCTAGAGCGCTTCCCCTCCACAGCTGATCTTATTACTCTAAATTCAGATCGCCCCACACACTTTGATACACACACGCAGTCTTTTTCATGCAATGACCTCTCTCTATGCTCCCCTTATCTTCATTTAGATTTCCACTGGTCAGTTCTAGACCACTTTTCCTATAGTGACCACTTTCCATTTCTCCTTTCTCCAACTTGATATGTACCACTTCCTAAGTCCCCACGCTGGTGCTTTGATAGAACCGACTGGCGTACTTTCACTTCACTGTCTGCTATTCATACCCCTCCATCCTCCCTCTTATCCGTATCAGAAATTATACAATTTTTCATAACTACAGCCCTGAGAGCTGCCCATACAGCTATCCCTCGAACCTCAAGACCCTATACCTCCAAATGTGTTCCATGGTGGAATTCGGATTGCACTAAAGCACTCCGTGTAAAATGTGCAGCCTGGAACAGTTACCGCTACAAACGAAGTACCCCAAATAAACTATCAGCTCTTACCTCCTTTAAAAGAGCATCTACCTGTCTTCGTCGTACAATCCGGAATAGTAAAACAAATAGCTGACGAAATTATGTTTCCCCAATTACATCCTCTACATCTATTTCAAATGTTTGGCGCCGGATCCATAAACTATCAGGCATACATCCCCCCCATCCAGCCCCCGTCCTCCATATTCGAGATACCCTCATCTCTGATCCTCCCGAAGTCGCTAATGAACTGGGTGATTATTTCAGCTAGGTCAGTAGTGGTTCTCACTTTTCTCCACACTTCTCTTCTATTAAAACCACCAGGGAACGTACCCCCATTATCTTCACCCTATCCTCTGCTGAGTCCTATATTGCTTCCTTTTCTTCCTCTGATCTCAGTGCTGCCCTAAAATCGTGCCGCAACACTCATGAAGGCCCTGACGCTATTCTCTACCGTATGTTCCGACAACTCCCATCTTCCTCCTTATCCGTCCTATTAACAATTTACAACCACATATGGACATCAGGAAATTTTCCTTCTCATTGGCGAGAAGCTCTTATCCACCCCTTCCTGAATCCCAATAAATCGGGTACCCTCCCTCAAGACTATCGCCCCATCGCACTAACTAGCTGCTTATGCAAACTACTAGAGCGAATGGTTAATATCCGCTTAATGTGGTATTTTGAATCCAACAATCTTATCTCTCCTTCCCAGTTTGGTTTTCGCCGTGCCCGAAGCACAGCTAACCCCCTTGCTCATTTTGAGACATATATTACATCCGCATTTGCACGCCATGAATCCGTACTAGCTATGTTTTTTTTCCCCAGAAAAAGCATATGATACGACATGGAGGTACCATATTTTCCAACAATTGTCCTCTCTAGGCATATGGGGAAACATGAGTGTCTTCATAAAGTCTTTCCTCTCCCAACGCACTTTCCAAGTCAAAATTGCCTCTGCCACATCATCTTTCTTTCCTCAAATTGAAAGCGTCCCACAAGGCAGTGTGCTTAGTACCACCTTATTCCTTCTTTCTGTAAATGACATTGCCTCAGTTCTATCACATACCAAATCTCTACCAATTTCTTCAATCTGCAATATCATTAGTATCCTCCTGGGCCACAAACCATGGCTTCCGCTTTTCTACCTCCAAATCTTTCTCCATCCTTTTCACTCGCACACGTGTAGGTCCTCTGCCTTCACTCTTCTTATATGACACTCCACTCCAACACCGTTCCTCTGGTAAATTCCTAGACATCATTTTTGACTCCAAACTATCCTGGCGAGACCATATTCTTTACATCAAAGAAAAAGCTCGCCGCCGTCTCCGAATTTTACAAACCCTAACCCATTTATCCTGGGGCTCAGATCGAAAAACTCTCCTTCATCTTCATGTCACCTTGATCCTCTTCACTCTTGATTATGGATGCCATATCTACTCCTCTGCCTCAACTTCTCTCCTTGCCCATCTTGATACAATCCATCACTGTGGTCTTCGCTTAGCCGTAGGTGCCTTCCGCTCCTCTCCAGTTGAGAGCCTGTACACTGAATCAGGCATACCATTTCTCTCTCGACGCCGTGCCCTTCTCTCTCTCTGATGTTATGCTCGATTCCACCAACTTCCCCTCACTAAAATAACTATCCCACGATCCCTACTTCCTACCTTTGCTTCTCCACGTTTACCTACTCCTTTCTCCACTCGCATGGATACCCTCCTCTCCTATTCCCCCTTTCCCCATCTCCGACCTCTCCCGTTCTCTGTCCATTCAGTCCCTCCATGGCTTATACCTTGCCCCCATATTTGCTCCTCTGTCTTCCCTGACCCACCAAAATCAAATATTCCTCCTACTGTCCTTCTCACCCATTTCCTTGACCAAACTCATTAACTCTCATAAAGTCAATACACATGACCAACCCCTTTGTTTGTAAGATCCAAAACTGGTTGTTCTAACGGTCCACACGTCATAAAACAATCATATTTTGCTGGGTGCATAGCCATGTTGGAATCCCCGGCAATGAACAGGCAGATACTCTAGCACGCTATGCTGCTATGTCCACATCAAACCAACCACGTTTCTCACACATCCCTGCCACGGATTATTACCCACTCTTTAAGACCTTTTTGTATAATCGATGGCAATCTTTTTGGTCAAGTATCCACACTAATAAATTACATACAGTAAAAATGTCAATCTCCTCCTGGTCAGCTCCATTCCATCGGAACAGACGTTGGGAGACGGTTCTCGCCCTCTTAGGCATTGGCCACACCCGTCTAACACACTCCTATCTGATGTCACAATCCGATCCACCCCTATGTTCCTTTTGTAATGTTCCTCTTTCAGTCCCACACATTCTATTGTCATGCCCACGTTTTGAAGCAGCCTGTACCTCTACTTTCCCCCACCTATCCTTCCTACATAGGCATCCCAACTTATCAGACATCCTTACAGAGTCTCACACTTTCTGCTTTGACAACCTGTTTTCCTTCCTCAAACGCATACATATCCTTCACTTAATCTAACCCCTTTACATAACCTCACCCGACCCTAACCCATTCACTCACCAATTCCTTAACCCAGCTTTAACAACTAATCACTAACCCAACCACCCTTCACTAACATTAACTATAGTGCTACATGACCTTAGATGTCTAGCACATTTATTTTGCTTTTAACCATTAACCATTAACCCTATACCTATTCATCCTCCATCCTACATCCGCACTTCTACCCCTACCTCCCCCAGTCATTTTTTTGTCCTTTTCTCATACTCCAATCTCTATAGCAGCCCCAACACCTCTCCCTCTCACTCCTCGCACTACTATCCCCACTATCCCTTCTCCTCCCTCCTGGATACACACGTGAATCCTTTATGTCACAACAATGCCCTTTCCCGGATCCTCCACCTCCTGATACGCCTCCTTATACTACATCACCTACTCCCACTTTTTCCTTATCTCACCACCTAGCTCTTTCCACTTCAAATTCTCAAACATGCATTGTAACCGTTATTAGATCAACTAAGTAATAGTTCACCTACAATGGAATATTTGCAGTTTACGTTCTTACAGACCTGACTTTCGTCATATTCTTTCTTCTTATAACCCATTATCATTATCTGCCTCCGAGAGACTTTTCTTACACATCTTCCTATACCAGTTCCCAATTACTATTTTGTATCTTCCTCACCCTCCCTTATGTTTCATCTATACTTATCCATCAGAAAACACCATATGTTATACCTCCCCTTCAAATCACTGTCCCTTGCACAGTTATTCTCATATTTCTTTGTTGATGGATCACATCTATTTCAGTTTATGTCTCCCTCTCCACCCCAATGATTTTGTTGCCTCTGGAACTCTAATTTCCCAACCCCAGCCACCTTTCCTCATAGTTGGTGATTTTAACTGCCGCCACACTCTTTGATGTGATTCCATCACTACTTCCCGTGACCAATCCCTAGAACGCTTCCTTTCCACAACTGACCTTATCATTCTTAATTCAGATCGCCCCACACACTCTGACATGCGCATGTAATCAATTTTATGCTCCCCTTCTCTCCATTTTGACTTATATTGGTCAGTTCTTTCCAGTCCTTTCTCAAAGTTCATATGTACCACTTCTTAATCCCACACGCTGGTGCTTAGATAGAATTGACTGGCATACTTGCACTTCACTCCCTACTACCCCTTTATCCCCCTTCTCGTCCATTTTAGTTATGCTGTAATGTTTCACGCCACTGTAAGACTTTCCTGTATACCCGATGGCAATTTTTCTGGTCAAGTCTCCACAGTAATAAATTACATACTGTAAAACTATCAATCTCCTCCTGGTCAGCTCCATTTCATCGCGACTGACGTTGGGAGACAGCTCTCGCTGCTTACGTATTGGCCACACACTATTCTCCTGTCAGACATCCTTACAGAATCTCACACTTTCTGCTTTGACAACCTGTTCTCCTTCCTCAGATGTATACATATCCTTCCCTTGATTTAATCCCCCTTAACTAACCCTACCTTAACCCATATACTCATCAACTCCTTTACTCATCTTTAACCTTTTCAATATTAATCTAGATAGCTGACGTATAGCAACTAACTCAACCGCCCTTCACTACTGTACCTTCCTATAGTTCTACATTACCTTAGATATCTAGCACATTCATTTTGCTTTCAACCATTAACCATTATATTGTTTCACAGTTACAGTGCTAAGAGCTGCCTATGCAATCATTCCCTGAACCTCAAGACCTTATATCTCCACATGTGTTCCATGGTGCACCAAAGCGCTTCGGTGAAAATGCGCACACCGGAACAGTTATCACTACAAAAGACGCACCCCTGATCAGCTATCAGTCCTTATCTCCTTTGAGAGAGCACTCGCCTGTCTTAGTCGTATAATCTGGAACAGTAAAACAAATAGCTGGCGAAATTATGTTTCATCAGTTACATCTACATTTATTTCAGTTGTCTGGCATCGGATCCATAAACTAATCAGGCAAACATCAACCCATCCAGCTCCCGTCCTCCATATTCGAGATATTCTTATCTCTGATCCTCTCCAAGTCGCTAATGAACTGGGTGACTAGTAGTGGTTCTCACCTTTCTCCACATTTCTCTTCCATTAAGACCATTATGGAACACACCCCTATCATCTTTACCCTGTCCTCTCTGCTCAGTCCTATAATGCTCCTTTTTCTTTCTCTGAACTCCACACTGCCTTACAATCATGCCGCAGCACCCATGAAGGCCCTGACAGTATTCACTAGCTATGCTCCGACACCTTTCATCTTCCTCTCTATCCTTCCTAGCAGCCATTTTCAACCACATATGGATGTCAGGAAATTTTCCTCTTCATTGGTGAAGAGCTCCTATCCTTCCCTTCTTGAAACCGAAAAAAATCGGGTACCCTCGCACAAGATTACCACCCCATTGCTCTAGCTGCTTGTGTAAATTACTAGAATAAATCGTTAACTTCTGCTTAATGTGGTATCTTGAACGTCACAATCTTCTCTCTCCTTCCGAGTTTGGTTTCCGCCGTGCCCCAAGTACAGCTGAACCCCTTGCTCATTTTGAGACATATGACATCTGCTATTTGCACGCCATGTCTCTGTATTAGCCAAATTATTTGATCAAGAAAAAACATATGATACCACAGGGGGGTAAAATATCCTCCGAAAATTGTCCTCCAGGTCAAAATTTATATGTTGATGATTTAACCATCTTTACCTCTGGCACATCCATAACTACTCTCCACAAATTCTTTTAATCTGCAATATCATCAGTATCTTCCTGGGGCACTAACCATGGCTTTTGCTTTTCTATTATTTTATCATACCGGTATCTTTATTTTACACGCTGCATGTTTTGTAACTCCTTTGATGCCTAGATAACTGACCTGCAACTGACAAACACAAAAATACCTTTTGATTATTTATTTACGTACAGGACGAGATGATGTCACAATAGCATTTTATACCGTTGGTGGCTGTCACAATGACAATTCTGGAAATCCACAAACATCGCCATATGAGCCAACAAATTCTTACCCGGTGGCTTCACCCCTAAGCCCCACCCGATTGTTATATTATAAATACGCCGCTAATGACCTTAGATGTTAATGGGGGAGAAGTTTTTAGTAAATAAATAAATGTGGCCCTTTAATGTTATCAAAAGGTATTTTTGTGTTTGTCAGTTGCAGGTCAGTTATCTAGGCACCAAAGGAGTTACAAAACATGCAGCGTGTAAAATAAAGACACCGGTATGATAAAATAATATTTACTTTCGAGCTGGTTGCATTGTTGGCAATGAAGTTCC
>NC_061856.1:15182332-15184832 GCF_019202785.1 Penaeus chinensis | reverse complement strand
GTAGAGGGTTAATAGTTTCTATAAACTTTACAGATAACACAAAATACTGCCCACTTATGAGATTTTACTTTACGTTTCCAAGGGACGGAAAATAGATACCGAAATGGAGAAATGATAGATAATTCATAAAAACGGCCTTCGTTCCTTTCTCATCTACGTAGTTTATCGTGAAAGATCAAAGTTAAATTAGTTGACAAGCGGATGATTCACACTCGCTATGCTGCGCGAGGTTTTTATTCTTATCGTTATTTTGTTATTGATATAGCGTTTATTGTTAATTTTGTTAGGACTATTGCTACTTTTTATTGTTATGGCCATTGGTGTTATTATTATCAATATTGTCTTTATCAACTGTTAAGATTATTGTCATTATCTTATTTATGATCACTGTCATTACCATCATCGGCATCATTACTACTTCGATTTATACAGACATTAGTGTTATTCTTATATTCATAATCACTATCACCCTTGTCATTGCCTTTTCTATTAGCATCGTTGTTACCTTTTGACCGATAATATTGATACGAAATTCATGTTATCGTTTTTCACAAAGAGTTTGAACCTGCACAACTACGTTCGGCTTATACAGAGGGAAAATCGAGTTCCTTTATGGCAGATAAAGGCTTCGTTTACTGCTGATAACAATGGTCGTTGTGAGTCTTAGTTCCTTCCTCCCAATATCCTTGCAGAGCGCGGGATATATAAAAGAAAGAAAGGAAGAAAGAAGGAAGGAAAGAAAGAAAGAAAGAAAGAAGGAAGGAAAGAAAGAAAGAAGGAAGGAAAGAAAGAAAGAAAGAAAGAAAGAAAGAAAGAAAGAAGGAAGGAAGGAAAGAAAGAAAGAAAGAAAGAAAGAAAGAAGGAAGGAAGGAAAGAAAGAAAGAAAGAAAGAAAGAAAGAAGGAAGGAAAGAAAGAAAGAAAGAAAGAAAGAAAGAAGGAAAGAAAGAAAGAAGGAAGGAAAGAAAGAAAGAAAGAAAGAAAGAAAGAAAGAAGGAAGGAAGGAAAGAAAGAAAGAAAGAAAGAAAGAAAGAAAGAAAGAAGGAAAGAAAGAAAGAAGGTAAGAAAGAGAGAGAGAAAGAAAAAAAAAAAACGCTGCATAAGAAGAAGAAATAGAAGAAAAACACCTAAGTTGGCAACATTTCACATTGAGATTGTACCATGGACAGTAATCGGCTTTCTATACATTGGCCAAGGGAGTTAAGAATTTGCAAAATGTGGAAATATCGTTCCATTTCGAAGAAGGCGGAAAAAAAACAAATGAACATTGGATTCCTCCCAGATAACTGCATATAACTTACACATTTATTTAGGGATCGTTTAAGAGATTTCAAGCAAGAGATATTTTTCATTGGGAAACAACAACTCCGCTTATTTGCATTGCAGTTATTATTCTAAAAAGAAATCTTGTCATTCTTTACTTAGATCTTAACTTTGCTAAGATCACACCCACAGAAACGAACGGACGCACTGTATAAAAGTATTATCCTTTACATTCTCAAATACATTCTCATATATATATCTTACCATCTCTATATCTATTTTTCTGTTTATCTGCTTTTATGCATCTTTCTCTGTCAGATTCTGTCTGTCTGTCTGTCTCACTCTCTTTCTTTCTTTCTCTCTCTCTCTCTCTCTCTCTCTCTCTCTCTCTCTCTCTCTCTCTCTCTCTCTCTCTCTCTCTCTCTCTCTCTCTCTCTCTCTCCCTCTCTCTCTCCCTCTCTCTCTCTCTCTCTCCCTCTCTCTCTCTCTTTCTATCTCTCTCTCTCAAAACTTAATGAAATACATTGAAACAAAATATATATTAATACGACAATGAAAGTCAAAGTTTCCTAACGTGTAGAGAAACCCTTTATCTTATGTCATCTCAATAAACCTAATTTGCATATATATCAATCTATATATTATATCACACACACATACACACACTCACACACACACACACACACACACACACACACACACACACACACACACATATATATATATATTTATATATATTTATATATATTTATATGTGTGTGTGTGTGTGTGTGAGTGTGTGTGTGTGTGTGTGTGTGTGTGTGTATGTGTGTGTGTGTGTGAGTACACACACACACACTAATTTAGAAAGTCTGTTGGCGTTCTCCTGAGAGGCACACGGACCCAGCTTAATGACTCCATTTTAGAGAGCACCGGACTCCCTGTGTAATGCGATTGACCTCTTCCCTCTCCCTGAAAGTGTGTTTTGTATGACCCGACTGAGGAGAGGCGAGGTTGTGGACAGGGTAGTAAAGTGTTGCGTGCTGTGTAATGTTTTCTGATGTGTTTTTTTTTTTTTTCTCATGTCTATGGTGAATATGTAGAGGAGGGGCTATGCTTGGGGTTTACTTTCTCTCTGAATGTCTGTCAGTGTGTTCGTTTCTGCCCCTGTCTCTGTTTTTGTCTGTCTATCTACCTGTCTGTCTGTTTGTTCATCTCTGTTTTTGTCTGTCTATCTATCTGTCTGTCGGTCTGCCTGTT
>NC_061856.1:15169832-15172332 GCF_019202785.1 Penaeus chinensis | reverse complement strand
AGGAAAAGGGACACAGAAAGAGACGAAGGAGAAGGGAAAAGGTAGCAAGAAAAGACAGAAAGAGGAGAAAGACAGAAGGAAAATGAGAGGATTGGATGGATGGAATTAAAACCTGAGTTTCTGGTCGAGATCGAGAGGATCAAAGAGATCGAGGAGGCTGCCTGGAATCGCCGGCCATTACAAGTGATGAAGTTGTGTACGGATACACTATATGGCCCTTTGTTTCTTTGTCGTATTATCGTTCCTCGTGTACCTTATTTTATATTATGTTCTTATTCGAAAAAGGAGTTTTGTGTTAATACAAACGATATTTTCTTCTTGTCTCCTCTTGTATCACACTTGCGTGCCATATTTTTATTGGCGCACTTTTACAGAGATTTTCACAATTCATGTCTGTCTTGCAGCGTTCGTCATTTGTTTGGCGGCAAGGAGAGCAAGCCATTTTTAGCCCGTCTTGCCTATCACGCCCCATATTTTGTTTTCCCTTTCTTCCTCACTTTCAGTCTTCGCTCCTCTTCCCTCCTTTATTTTGTCCCTTATCGGTTCTTGCCCCGACTTTGGAACTACCGAGATCCTCAGGAAGAATCCTTGGCATTCAGGCTCAGTCAAACAGTCGGCTGCCAGTTTACACTCGACCCTAGTGCGCATTGTTTCAGTCTGCCCTATAAGCTATCACTTATAGCTTTCAATTAATCACGTAACTGCTCTGTATTAACACCTACATCAGGGTCATGTTTTTTTTTGTCCTTGTTTTTTCTAGTTCTATTACTTTAGCCTTCTTTTTGTCTGCTTCGAGTCATGTTTGTCCCCTTTTCCTTGTGAATTTCCTTGTCAGAAGCAAGCCCCAACTTGCATCTATTGTCATCAATCTCCTTCCCCCGTTGCTTTTACCCTGGGTCGCTTCCTTCCTTTGTTTCATGTTTGCTTTCTCTCAACTTATGATTTATGCAAGAACGTGTATGCAGTATCTGCACACACACACACACACACACACACACACACACACACACACACACACACACACACACACACACACACTCACACACACACACACACACACACACACACACACACACACACACACACACACACACACACACACACACAAACACACACACACACACACCACACACACACACAAACCACACACACACACACACACGCCCACACGCACACACACACACACGCACATGTATATCAAGCTCATGTATATATACACGTTTCTGTGTGCGCATGAATACGGCATGCACTAACCTTTGAGGCTCTTGTTCTGGAAGGGCATGCATGACTTGAAGATGACCTGAGAATCTTGGCTACAAAGACTACAGCGGAAAGACCACGACTTTAGAGGCAGCGACCTGACCAACATGACCTAAAGAAATGACCAGAAGGGCATGATCTCAAGAAGTAGCCAAAGGGCGGCGACAAGCCCGAGGGCGCTAGCAAGAGCGGGGAAGGGCGCGCCTCATGGCGGGTGGGCGGCGCTCGAAGGCTAAGGGAGTAATAAATCAATATCATGTATAGTGGCGTCATCTCTCTGCTCAGCCTGATGTGGTACCGCTGTGTCTTCATCCGCTATGGCAACGCAACGTCCTGTACTTGCTATAGCATCGCAAAATCTCCAACCACTATGGCAGCGAAAATCCTTATGGGATCGATAACACTCTACCCGATATGACAACGCCCTTACCTACTATGGCATCGCCAGAAAAAAAACATCCACTATGGCAACGCAAAGTATAACATCCTCAAGGCTGTACCTTTTATGCTGTTAGTTTACCTTTCAGTGTGCTATCAACTAAAACAACAGCAAAAGTGTCGAGTGGTTCAGATAGTTTATCAGCTAAACACTCAAAAAAACGAAAGATAACACGAGTTATTTTGTCAATCACTGCGTGCACGAGCTGCAAACGGGTAATGGATTTGACAAAACAAGACGTGACGAGATCAATATAAACGTGAACGACTGACTTAAAAGTTTACCGCTTTTTCGGAAAAAATAGCAAACGAAAATACGAAATCTCATTCTCTAATCTCTGTTTTCTTTAAATACTCTGAAATCTAGATAGCCTAATACTGAAACTGAAATATGCTATACCCTAAGAAATAATAAAAGACAAGGTCAAAATGAAGACCAATAATCAAGAGAAATCCAGCAACCACAACCTCTGCAAAATCTCGGGGATATAAAATTTAACACATAACGAGACAAAGTGAGTTTTTTCACGCTGTTGAATGGAGAGAAAAAAAAAAAACAAAAAACATTCGTATTAATAGACAAACCTCTTCTTTAATCCACTTAGGCGGAATTCGCCTCCTTTGCAACTGGCCCAGCAGGTGTATGATCAACACTGAAGGCACGCCAATTATTGAAAAGGACTTGAAAGCTGTTTGATGAATGCATTTTCCAGCACAGTCCGCAGGTGAACTTACCTGTTGGACCAGCAGTGGACACACCTGTTGAAAGGTATATTTTCTGAGATACGTACCTGTTGGTGCA
>NC_061856.1:15154832-15162332 GCF_019202785.1 Penaeus chinensis | reverse complement strand
GCCTGAAGCAAGCGAAGTCGCACAAGCAGTCTCTTCCACCACAGCCTGAGCCTGCAAAGCAGCGGCAACAGTCTTCGCACTCAGCCTCGCCGGAGACGTCGTCACTCTCCTCGACGAAGACTCGCGGCCTCCTGAGCCCGCAGTCGCCCGCCGGAGCGGCAGTGACCAACCGTGCCTCGTGGGCGGGCACTCCCACAGGTGCGCTCGTGGAGTCGGCGGCATCTCGCAGCGGCAGCTTCAGGTCTCGTCACGAACTCGCCCGTGAAGCCGTTGCTACAGAAAGTAACAGCAATAGTGTGAAAGGGAAACCTAACCGATCGAGTGAACCTTCTCAGGACGCGCGCGGGAGTGCTATCGCAGGAACATCACAAAGTGGAGAGTCAAACCTGAAGCCAAACATTGGTAAAAGTGAAAGTTTTAGGTCTCACCTCAGTGCAGTAGCAGGGGGAGGGGGAGTAGGAGGGGGAGGAGGAGGGGGAGGAGGGGGAGCAGCGCCTCCACCACAATACCTAAGTGGGGCCGAGTGTCTCAAGATCCAACAGGAGTGTCTTCCGCAGGTGGAGGATTTTCGGCTGTCTCGCCCTCAGAGCCTCAGGGGCAGCCAGAAAGGAGGGGATCCCACCACGGCTGGTGCCGGGGGAACGAGAGGGGCGGGGGGGACCAGGGGGGCGGGGGCTAGCTTAAAGAGTCAAGGAGGGGCGTCTCGAGGCCCTCAGAAGAGCGTCATGGCAGGCGAGGTCAGCCTGCGCGACCTTACTCATCCCAGCGTTAATGAACCTCTCAAGGCTCACAACTCAGCGACCTTCAAACTTATTAAAACAGGTAAGGAACACTTCGTTGCTTTGTAGAATTTCACTGTGCTTAAAAGTTTGAT
Organism: Penaeus chinensis; assembly: GCF_019202785.1. Taxonomy (NCBI): domain Eukaryota; kingdom Metazoa; phylum Arthropoda; class Malacostraca; order Decapoda; family Penaeidae; genus Penaeus; species Penaeus chinensis. The sequence continues at coordinate 15,161,458 of NC_061856.1, read as the reverse complement.
GCTATATAAATCATATTAAATGAAGTAATATTCCTGAAAGTTCCTGCAAAGTGCGTTCATAGTCTTAGTAGCATTCAGATGTTAGAAAGGAAAGCTGTGTTTAGAAAGGGCATATCAGAAAATATATATATTTTTTTTTTTTTTTTTTTAGAAGACATGAAAGTTTGAGAAAAAAAGGTAAATAAAGAAATGTGTAATAGATGTAATGCATCTATAATTATTGCATATGCATTGAAATTTCTCAAAAGAGGGAGATATCTAGGGTTCACATCTTTAGACATTAATAAAGCAGTAGAGTAGAAAAATAGTGCACAGTATGACTTAGTTCAGGGACAGTATAATGGGAGGTCTATCAGTGTGACAAGGTCCTAAAGTGTGACTTTCAGTAAAGGGAGACTTAGAGTGACTTGCTTCAAGGAATAAGAGGAGGGAAAAATATCAGTATGAGTGACTCAGAGTGACTCAGTGCTGAGAGCATGCGGAGAATGGTTCTTCGGTATGACCCAGATAATAAAGACTGACTTAGGTCACGTGTGGGATGGTGTCTTGAGTGGAGGACTGTCCGTGGAGTGGCTTAAGTAAAGCGGTCGTGTGTGGCTGGGACGTCGAACTCAGGCCAAATTACAAAGCAAAATATGAGGGACTACTTGACTCTTAACACTTCAGATAGGCAAATGACGATAAATCTGTTCGATTTTACACGGCGCTTTCGATAGAGGTTATATATATATATATATATATATATATACATATATATATATATACATATATATATATATATATATATATATATATATATATATATATATATATGGATGTGTACACATACACAACCATATATATATACATATACATATATATATATATATATATATATATATATATATATATATATATATAAATATATAAATATATATATGTATATGAATGTACATAAATATGCTTACATACATACTTACATACATACATGCATGCATACATGCATATATATATATATATATATATATATATATATATATATACATATATATATTCATATATATATATATATATATATATATATATATATATATGAATACACATGAATATATATATATATATATATATATATATATATATATATATAAATATATAAATATATATATGTATATAAATGTACATAAATATGCTTACATACATACTGACATACATACATGCATGAATACATGCATATATATATATATATATATATATATATATATATATATATATATATATACATATATATATTCATATATATATATGTATATATATATATATATATATATATATATATATATATATATATATATATGAATACACACACTCCTCTCTCTCTCTCTCTCCTCTCTCTCTCTCTCTCTCTCTCTCCTCTCTCTCTCTCTCTCTCTCTCTCTCTCTCTCTCTCTCTCTCTCTCTCTCTCTCTCTCTCTCTCTCCTCTCTCTCTCTCTCTCTCTCTCTCTCTCTCTCTCTCTCTCTCTCTCTCTCTCTCTCTCTCTCTCTCTCTCTCCTCTCTCTCTCTCTCTCTCTCCTCTCTCTCTCTCTCTCTCTCTCTCTCTCTCTCTCTCTCCTCTCTCTCTCTCTCTCCTCTCTCTCTCTCTCTCTCTCTCTCTCTCTCTCTCTCTCTCTCTCTCTCTCTCTCCTCTCTCTCTCTCTCTCTCTCTCTCTCTCTCTCTCTCTCTCCTCTCTCTCTCTCTCCTCTCTCTCTCTCTCTCTCTCCTCTCTCTCTCTCTCTCTCTCTCCTCTCTCTCTCTCTCTCTCTCTCTCTCTCTCTCTCTCTCTCTCTCTCTCTCTCTCTCCTCTCTCTCTCTCTCTCTCTCTCTCTCTCTCTCTCTCTCTCTCTCTCTCTCTCTCTCTCTCTCTCTCTCTCTCTCTCTCTCTCTCTCTCTCTCCTCTCTCTCTCTCTCTCTCTCTCTCTCTCTCTCCTCTCTCTCTCTCTCTCTCTCTCTCTCTCTCTCTCTCTCCTCTCTCTCTCTCTCCTCTCTCTCTCTCTCTCTCTCTCTCTCTCTCTCTCTCTCTCTCTCTCTCTCTCTCTCTCTCTCTCTCTCTCTCTCTCTCTCTCCTCTCTCTCTCTCTCTCCTCTCTCTCTCTCTCTCTCTCTCTCTCTCCTCTCTCTCTCTCTCTCTCTCTCTCTCTCTCTCCTCTCTCTCTCTCTCTCTCTCTCTCTCTCTCTCTCTCTCCTCTCTCTCTCTCTCCTCTCTCTCTCTCTCTCTCCTCTCTCTCTCTCTCCTCTCTCTCTCTCTCTCTCTCTCTCTCTCTCTCTCTCTCTCTCTCTCTCTCTCTCTCTCTCTCTCTCTCTCTCTCTCTCTCTCTCTCTCTCTCTCCTCTCTCTCTCTCTCTCTCTCCTCTCTCTCTCTCTCTCCTCTCTCTCTCTCTCTCTCTCTCTCTCTCTCTCTCTCTCTCTCTCTCTCTCTCTCTCTCTCTCTCTCTCTCTCTCTCTCTCTCTCTCTCTCTCTCTCTCTCTCTCTCTCTCTCTCCTCTCTCTCTCTCTCTCTCCTCTCTCTCTCTCTCTCTCTCTCTCTCTCTCTCTCTCTCTCTCTCTCTCTCTCTCTCTCTCTCTCTCTCTCTCTCTCTCTCTCTCTCTCTCTCTCTCTCTCTCTCTCTCTCTCTCTCTCTCTCTCTCTCCTCTCTCTCTCTCTCTCTCCTCTCTCTCTCTCTCTCTCTCTCTCTCTCTCTCTCTCTCTCTCTCTCTCTCTCTCTCTCTCTCTCTCTCTCTCTCTCTCTCTCTCTCTCTCTCTCTCTCTCTCTCTCTCTCTCTCTCTCCTCTCTCTCTCTCTCTCTCTCTCTCTCTCCTCTCTCTCTCTCTCCTCTCTCTCTCTCTCTCTCTCTCCTCTCTCTCTCTCTCCTCTCTCTCTCTCTCTCTCTCTCTCTCTCTCTCTCTCTCTCTCTCTCTCTCTCTCTCTCTCTCTCTCTCTCTCTCTCTCTCTCTCTCTCCTCTCTCTCTCTCTCTCTCCTCTCTCTCTCTCTCTCTCTCCTCTCTCTCTCTCTCTCTCTCTCTCTCTCCTCTCTCTCTCTCTCTCTCCTCTCTCTCTCTCTCTCTCTCTCTCCTCTCTCTCTCTCTCTCCTCTCTCTCTCTCTCTCCTCTCTCTCTCTCTCTCCTCTCTCTCTCTCTCCTCTCTCTCTCTCTCTCTCTCTCTCTCTCTCTCTCTCTCCTCTCTCTCTCTCTCTCTCCTCTCTCTCTCTCTCCTCTCTCTCTCTCTCTCTCTCTCTCTTTCTCTCCCCTTCTCTCTATATCTCCCTCTCCCTCTGTACCTCCCTCTCCCTCTTTCTCTCTCTCTCTCTCTCTCTCTCTCTCTCTCTCTCTCTCTCTCTCCCTCCCTACTCTCCATTTCTGCCTCTCCCTTTCCCTCCTTCACAATCCCCCTCTCTCTCTTTCATTCCTCTCTCCCCCTCCCCCTTCCCCTCTCTCTCTCTCATCACTCTCGGTTTGTTTCTTCGTCCCTCTTACTCTACCTCCATCCTACTCTTTATTTCCCCCCCCCCCCCATCCCCGACGCACTGTATCTGAATCTCATTCTCGTCTCTATTCCCTCTTTCCTTCATCTCTCTTCCTCTTTCCGTTCTCTCCCCTTTACTTATTTCCCCTCCTCTCTCTCATAAATATATATTAGTCTGTATTACCACACACACACACACACACACACACACACACACACACACACACACACACACACACACACACACACACACACACACACAGACACACACACACACACACACGCACACACACACACACACAACCACAACACAAAATACGTTCACAAAATATACGCTTTAACTTGGACGGGTGCTTAGCATGACCGTCGAGAGAGCGAGGGCAGCAGGCGACAGAGAGACGGAATGACTCAGGAGAAAGGTAGCTTAGTGACTCAACTTTGGACGGTTAAAGATCGCCATAGATGAGTGAATGAATAGAAGATATAGACTACCACAGCTGAGTGAATTAAGAGAAGGACAGATTCAGGGCCTGGTTCGTGGAGCAAATGAGAGGGGACAAGAACTGAGAGAAAAGAAGAAAGAATTGGAGTGAAAGAGGTAGAGGTAGTGAAAGAGTAGGCGGATAGAAGGACCTAGAAAGACATAGATAGCAAAGGGGAGAAAATGCCGTGACAGATGGGGATGGAGACGACAAAGTACTGCATATTGGGATGGAGGAGACAGAAGGGGAAAAGAGGGGGGGGGGGGTAAAAGAAGAGTGCGGGGGAGAGGGATTTTACAGGAGATGGCCTAGTTGAGAGGCTGGGAAGGAGCGAGGGAGCGCCGCTCGCCACATATTGAGGCCACTAGTTCTCCCCGTTCTCTCCTATTTTTACGCCAGTAATATTTTTCCTTGGAGCTATCATTCTCCGTGCGGCTTGCCGTCTCGCCGCAGAGCGTCTCTTTGGCCGTGAAGCGCGGTTGTCTGGTCGGACGTCGCAGAGGCGGCGGCCGCGAGGACAGGCGATGCGGTTCTTACGGCGCACTCGTGCGCGATCTGTGAATTAAACAGTAATTTATTTTCGGTGATTTATGCCGGAATGAAGTCTGTAGGTAGAGTAGGGAAGGTCAGGTCGGGGAAGCGCAGTAAATACACTCAAAAATCCAGAGTCACAGCTAATTAAAGACAAAGTTTTGTCATTAATCTGCCTTCAAACAGATTTGCATGGATAAAGCTTAAACGCTCATAAAAACTGCATGCATGTATATGACGCTGATTCCGCATAACTGTATGGCCATCTGCATGCCCTGTCTGTGTTCGCAACGTCTTAGTACCGCCAGCACTGCATGATTTCCACAGGTGATTCCTCGCGTCATGAGACAACCTTGGAATCAGCTTTGAGACCGCCGTCCCAGGCATGGGTCGCCCTTGCACGGTACCGGGCATGGACCAGTGTTGCATGATGTTACACTGAATAGTACACAGCACATGACGTTAGACTAAGCAGTAGGCAGTAGAGCTTGACATTGACAATACCTAGTGGCCATGGTTTCACTCACAATGCCATTTATACGCCTGCATGACCTTCGGTAGGGAAAAGACCACTCGGTGCCAATCCGAAGCAATGCCGAGGATTGCGTAAGGGGAGGCGGCGGCGGCGGCGGTGAGCTCTCTTGGTGCCAGGCAGCGACGCCCTAGGCCGGGACTGGGGGGAAGGGGAAGGGGAAGGGGGAGGGGGGCGGGGGCGGTTCCGGGCTTCTCGGGCTGGCTGCCTTCTCTTGACCTAGAATTATATCGCGGCTCAGCACACTCCACGGCCGATGACGGGCATCTGGGTCGTACCTGTTATTCTTTTAACGACCCTTCGCTTGTGAGGCGCACCCAACTCCAGTGCCGTTTTCCGCACAGGAGTTTATTGAAAAAGAGACCCACCAGCTATCAGTGGCAGTCATGTGAACGCTCCATAATGGAGATTTACGATTCTGAGCTATGCTCCTTTGCTCTCCCATCGTTGCAGTATGTCGGAAACAAGACACGGGCGATTTACCCCTTCCATGGCTCTTTGTCTCCTCCCTGCTTCCCTTTCTTCCCGTTTTCCTCTCTCTCTCCTCCTCTCCTTTTGCCTTACTCCCCTCTTCTGTTTCCGCTTCTTCCCTCTGTCTTCTCTTCATTCCCTTTCTTCTGTCTTTGTCTGGCCTCTTTACCTCTTGAATCCCCCCTCATCAGTGCACCATTAACTATTCTCTTACCGTTTTTAACCATATATTGTGTAGGATATACTATTCTAAAGAAACGTGATTTAGTGTATCCTATCTCAACTTAAAAACCCCTATCGTGTACATTGTATCACCTAGGTCACATACATCATTCAGTAATCTGATATTCGTTCCTAACAGCAGTTTGGTCCTACCTTGAGTGTCAACCTTAATATAATCAAACAATGTGGTCTGATGATCCCTGTTGATAGATTACTCTTATTAAACATCACTTAACGTTTAACGACCATCAAAAACATCGTGATAATTTGGCTGTTTCAACTTTTACCAACTGACGTCATGTCACACGGTATGCCATAGTACGTTTAAAAAAATCGTTATACATACTGTGATATATACATCGGTTATATAGACCGTGAATCATTACCGTATGTTTCACGTGACCAAATATGTACCCACCACTACGTTATGATAAGACCTACAAACTATCCTAAAGTGTTACGATCATGCAGTCTGGCCAATCACACAAATATTTAGCTCTGTAGAATTGTAAAAAAAGAATAGTTGTATATAAATGTTTAGAAGTTCGAAGAGTTATATGCCAAGATACGAACATCAAAGAGACGGTTAAGTGTGTGTGTCTAGTTCCTTTGTTTCTACGCTTTTCCCCATTTCCATTTTTCTTATCTTCTCTTTTCTTCCAATTCTTTAACCTTGTGTGTCTTGTCCTTCTTTCTCATATTTTCATTTTATTTCAGCATTCTTTCCTTCCCCCTTCGTTTCGCTCTGATCTTCAAGTGTTTTCGAAATACCCGTTGCAGAATGATTGTAAGGGTGAAGCTACGAGGGTGATAAGGGTATAGAAGGGGAGGAAAGAGGAAGGAAGACACGCAAAGGGAACGGGGAATGTTAGGTAAAGAGTGGGAAAGGCAAGCTATGATAAGAGTGAGTGGACTGAGGTGATGGTGATGAG
>NC_061856.1:15129832-15137332 GCF_019202785.1 Penaeus chinensis | reverse complement strand
AAGAAGAGAGAGGGGAGAGGAGAGACAGAGAGAGAAGAGAGAAACAGTGAAAAATATCAAATAGCGAGAGAGGAGTAAGAGAGGGTGCGAGATTAGAAAAGTAGAACAGAGAGGGGAAAATATAAAAGAGAGTAGAAAGAAAGAATAGAGAAAAAGACAGAGAGAAAGAGAGAAAATTGAACACTGATAAAATAAAAGAGAGCGAAAAAGAGAGAGACAAATCCAGAAGGAGGAATAAAAAGGCCCAGATAACCGAGAGAATAGCACAGGAAACCCCGAAGCCGTGAACCCAAGGAGCGGAAACCTCAGAGAGAAAGAGAGGCTGCGACGGGGGTGGGTGGGTGGGTGGGGAGTGGGTGGCGGGGGCGAGAACTGGGCGAGGAGGTGTCCAATAGATAAAGCGTGTGACGGCAAACAATAAGGCAGCCCGCCAGGTGAGCAAACACACAGGGGGAGAGGAGGAGAAAGAAAGAAAGAGAAAGTGATGAAAAGAAATGGGAGTCGCGTTGAGGAGGGCGGAAGTTTTTCTTTTTTCTTTGATTTTGAATATCTTGAATGAAAATCGTGTGCGTGTATATATATATATATATATATATATATATATATATATATTACATAAAACGTAATTCATATGCACTCACACTCGTACACGTACAAACACACATACACAAAGACACACATACACACACATTACACATATACGCCAACACAGATACATTCACTTCTATACATTTCTATACGCATATAGAATGCATATATATCTAATCACTCACAATATATATATAGCATCTATAGCATCGGGGGTCGAGTCACTCACCTCGAGGTAATAAGAAATAACAAGAAGTAAGTAGGTGTACGTGTTTAGAAGGACGCAACAGGTGTCAAGGGGCCCGGTGTTAGACCTGTACTGTGATGTGTGTAATACCTCAGGAAGGCAACTTCTTTCTAGTAGCTTTTGTAGCATATGGTTATATACATTATAATTCGCAATAATGTGACTATATTTTTCGGAATGATGCGATACCCGTGATGAATTTACTTGAAAAAAAATATATATGTGTGTACCATGACCGATTTATGTGACGCAATTTTTCATATACGTGTTCACCGAATCATAAAAATCACTCTTAATATTTCAAAAAATGCATGCCAGTACATAACGACATGTTTGACAAGTTGCGCATCGAGTTTCACAACGTTAATTGGTAAATTTGATAATCCATGTATCATGCAGTAGCACATAGTATCATGCAATGTTATGCATCACATGATTGCCCTTTTCAGTGGTAAAGTATTTGGTACCTGTAATAGCTGCTCGTTGGTTGACCCATTTCACAGCCTAACGCGATAGTCTCCTGAACGAAGTTATATTAGAGACAGAGAGCAAGAATGATAATTTATTCCGTTATACCTTTTTTCTTTCTTGTTTATAGGGCGGGGTCATGAAAGGGATTCTAGATCACAAAAAGGTGACCTATATTTCCGAAATACGATACGTGTTAGACTGAATTCGAAGAAGAAAGCAGTTTTGACTTCCTCGTCGTAAGCAAGATCGAAGCTGAAGATGCCGGCTTCATTATTTTCCTCCACGATTGTTATAATTGGAAGAGGTGTCAAGAACAAACAAGGAGAGAGCTGCCTTTGTCTGTGTGTATTCCTACAACATTTCCAAGAAATCCTAACGACAACATCCTCATGGTTTTCAACATGCTGATTTAATTCCTAGAAAGACAAGTGATCCTTTTGGCTGTGGGAACAAAGAGACACATACATGAATAAGATCAAATAAAATGCAGGATCCATATCAGATTCCCTTCTATAGAAAAGGCTAAGAAAAGGGCATTATATACCTGCCACCTGCTGAGTGCACCCTTTTGCCTCCTTGTCAGGTAGATAATTAGGTGGGGCTGTTCCCAATGTACAATCATAAGGTGCTTTGATTATTAGGGTACGAAACACAAGCGTTGACTACGGAAGGGAGGTATTGTAGGGGGAATAGTTCGCGGAAATACTGCGATTTCGAGAGAGAGGGAGGGAGAGGGAGAGGGAGAGGGAGAGGGAGAGAGAGGGAGAGAGAGAGAGGGAGGGAGAGGGAGAGGGAGAGAGAGAGACAGAGAGAGAGAGAGAGAGAGAGAGAGAGAGAGAGAGAGAGAGAGAGAGAGAGAGAGAGAGAGAGAGAGGGGGGGGGGGAGAGGGAGAGGGGAGGAGGGATGAAGGTTAGAGAGGGAAAGGAAAATAGAAAGGGAGGGGGGTAAACGAAGGAGAGAGTGTGTGGTAGGGAGGGAAGAAGGGAGTGAAGGGGAGAGAGTGAGGGAGAAGGGGTTGGAAGGGAGAGAGGAAGAGGGGAGGAGGGAAGGGAGAGAGAGATGGAAAGTAAGAGAAAGAGAAAGAGAGGGGGGGGGGGGGTAAACGAAGGAGAGGGAGTGTGGTAGTAAGGGAAGAAGGGAGTGCAGGGGAGAGAGTGAGGGAGAAGGGGTTGGAAGGGTGAGAGGGAGAGGGGAGGAAGGAAGGAGAGAGAGATGGAAAGTAAGAGAAAGAGAAAGAGAGGGGGGGAACGAAGGAGAGAATGTGTGGTAGGGAGGGAAGAAGGGAGTGAAAGGGAGAGAGTGAAGGAGAAGGGGTTGGGAGGGAGAGGAAGAGAGGGAGGGTAAAGGAGGAAGGAAGAGAGGAAGAGAATAACGGTGAAAGAGAGAGAGAGAGACAGAAAGAGGGTGGGGAGGTAGGGAGATTATATCTACCATTCTAACATACCTTTGTGCCGAGAATGTTTGCTCTCAAAAACAGGCAAGTGAATGAATAGTAATAAACCATTCTCACTTCTGTGCGTCTTATAACAAACCCGACGGAAACGTACATTTCTCTCATTTATCTTCGTGCATACACAGACACACACACCACAAAATAAAACCGTTTCATTGTTTGGAATGTGATTACCTTTTATAGACGCGGCTGATTTCCATTCCCTTGATAGAATCGGGGGATGACGCTGTGAATGACTGAGTAATTCATAATTTCCATAATAATCACATTAAATAATGTTTCAAAGAGAAAATGAGTGCGAATTATTCCCCAAATGATTTAGATAAAGAGACAAGGAAAAAGACAAAATTTTCTTTCTCCCTCTGTTCGGGCAAGAGAGATCCGAAATCAACGTGAAATTCCTCATGAAGCTTCATTTCCTGTTTCAACAATTTGCTTTTGCGGGATGGAGTCGGGTAATCTGTAAAATTACTTGTAACATGTAATAAATACTTTTCTAAATACGATACGACTTCGGTTATTAAGCAGATTATTCACTATTGGTTACATACGGTTTTTTTTTCTCACTGACGAACTCAGCTGCCTGCGCCACGGTAAACTCACCAAGTTTCACGATTAGCCAAGCCCTTTGGAGTTCGTTTTCTCACAAAGGAGCGCATATCGACCCTGGCACAAGGAGAGGCTCGGGTCAGGGCGCCATGAGGCACTCCGCAGTTACAGTGTCTTGCAACACCATGGACTTCAGGCTGAGATTATTGATTCCATATTACACTGAGAGATCGTGAGTGCTGCTAAGTGCTGTCGGCGACGCGAGTCCTCGTCGGTAGGTCACTGAGATGCTTCTTCTTTGTAAAGACATCTCTGTTCCACGTTAGCTGAATCTTCGCTTAGTATTTGGTATTCAGTGTAAACATTGAGGTGATTCGGTGAGCTTGCTTCATGTATAGTGTTAAAAAAGGGTTTAGCTGCATATACCAAAGGGATGTTGGAGAGGGGATTAATGGCTTTATGACGTCCATGTCCTCTTGTGTTCATTTAATGAAAAAAAATCGTTATCTGAACACAAGTTGCACCTACGGCCATGGGGCTTGTTCACCGGAAATTGACCAACACGGATAACAGAAAGGGACAAAGCGAATTCGTGTTGGCAGTAATTTGAAATCGACTGCACGGAATTCATAGGAAGTCTTGAGAAATGGAATGCCACTGCACCAGCAACGCAGCACATATATTTAAAAATGTATATCAATATTGTACTCAGTCAAATGCACCTTCCTTAATAATGAAATACATCTGACGGTTCTTAAAGTGCATTATACATTCCACTGGCACTAGACAATCGATTAAAACAGAATTAATATCATTTTTTCTATTTACTTACGTCACTGATATCCAGACATATTCAGGTTACTTTACGGGATGAGGAGAACAAAACACATAGCAAGAACTATCTGGCAAATACCTACATTCCAAAGCGGACAGAAGCAGCCACGGCCCATGCTCGCTGTGTGTTTCTGTGCCTGTTTGTTTACCTTTTGGCCACGACACGCTGTGACCCAAAATACCTCTCCTAAGGACATTTACGCCTGGGGCATGACTCGGACGAAATTTCGATGAAGAGACACTTGGCCAAATACTAAGATTTTGAAAAAAAAAATGGAAAAACAATCTTTGATGTTCAAGAGATTACCATGAGCTTGTCCTCACACAAGTTCACAAAAAGCGTAAATTTAATGAGACATGCAATTACTGAACCCAGATTGTAAAAATACACAAACACGTGAATGAAAAAAATAAAATAAAAGACTGAACAAACTATGATAACACGACATACCAAACGCCTTATTATTTGAAATTACTTCGTAGTAGGACTTTATGAACTGTTAAAATGAAAAGGATTTGACATTGTTTTGCTAACGAACAGCGCTCTGCATCAAAGGGTCACTCGCGCTCTTTCAGTGGGCGGTGAACTCTCTCCCTTCCGCTGATTCTCTTTGTTTTCGTGTCCAAAGAAGCAACTGAAAGAAAGTTCGAAATGCATGCAGTTCTAAACTTTAAACTTCTTCAGCTACGCACGTCCAGAAACTCAAACTAAGAAAGGATTAACTTCCATTGTAGAGAGAGAAAAGGAAAGAAAATCCTATAACAGGCAGACACCAATGACTGATCTTGATTCTCGTGTCATTATTTTTTTTTTCCTCAATTTCCTAAACAATTACGTAGGAGAGAGTGACATGTAGGTAAGCAGTAGTGGAAATGTTTCGTTCTCTCAAAGATATCTCAAAGCACACAATAATTATTTCCTTTGTTCCTGTCTCTTCATCCCTTTTCCTTTTGTTTTCCTCGTATTGTTTGTTTTTGCTGTCATCATGTTCCTCCGTCCCTGTTTATTATTTTTCCTCTTCCTTTCATCATTGCTCTTGGCTCCCGATGTCTCGCGACCTTCTCCATCAGATAAGTGTATTATTCATCGCCGCGTTGCACCTGCAGGAGTGCCACCGCCCCGCTTCCGGTTTCTCCGCCAGCATCGACGTCTGCGGTAGATGGAGCACCGGGAGATCAGCTTCGATATTTATCTTCCGCATTCCCCGGCCATCCAATTTCGTAGGCCAGCACGTGCATTCCGTAATGAAATAACTTCGCAATAAAGCTAAATTGCAAACAACGGGACCGAGAGGCAGAAGTTTGGCGCTGTTGACTGGGAGGAGAACTTTTTCATACATCATGACTCAAAACTTTGGACGAACCGACGTTTTCAAGACACTCGATTTTTCGTTGGCTAACTAACTGTCAGGAGGATCAGTCTCTTATGAGAAATACAGCAAATAATATTTGGTGGAGAAGTAAACTGCCCCCCCCCCCCCAAAAAAAAAAAAAAAAAAATGGGAACAAAGACGAATAATAATTAAAACAGGAGAAGAAAGAGCCTTCGAGATTAGGGTGGTTGAGAGACACCAAAAAGGTTGATGTCTGGGATGACTTGAGAGAGATGAGCGTGCTGTTAGGAAGCTCGTGTAGTGACGATTACTTGGATGCTTAATGAAAAGAAGTAAGGACAAGATATGATGCTTAGATTAGCGGGGGGGGGGGGGGGGGTAAAGAAATAAGAGCAATGCTAATAACATTCAATGGGTGACTAAAAGATACAGCCAGGAAGATACGTCATCTGGTATAAAGGGCATTACAAGGACACAAAACATTTATCTTGTGAAGGATTACACACTATCAGTTAAACGATGCTACCCTGGAAAGACCTAGAAATTAAAATATAGAGCTTAAGCATCACACGGAAATTACGGAGTAAAAGATAAGGACAGACTACACATACCTCAATAACTCTATCTATTCCTCACGTCTTATTCGCCCAGTCACGAAAGTCCAAATAACAGTCGAAACAAGGATGTAAAACACGATCAGCTCACTAATCTTCAGAACTGGAAGGGAAGTAAACGTTATTCGAACGTGACCGGCAAGAGACGAGCCCGACTCCGCATCCAAAATGGGGTTTCGTATGATTCCTTCTTTACTCTTGAATATTTACCATCACGCTCTGAAGTATCCACTCGACGCACTGAGTGTCAAAAGCGTTATTTACAGTTTACAACCTGGCTTTGATATCTCCCGCTGCGCAAATACCATTTTGCGAAATTATTTCTAGAATGGTGTCGAGGCTTCTGGAGTCCTGGGTTGTTAAGTGTGGATTTTTAGAGATTGTCAAATGAGAGTAGTCAGTATGAATATATTATCACGACACTGACAGTGCAAAATATGTTTAAATAATAGAATTAATATATTTAAAGCTACAACACAACAGTTTTTATTAATTTGGATAACAGTGATGCTAGGCATGGGTAATGGTAACCATCACGATAAACTTTTTAAATCTGAACGATTCTTCAAGATAATGTACTCTGAAGCAACTGATTCAATAGACTTGTCGAAATTAACGCAGGCATATTACTGGGCGTGAACATATCAACAAAGTATATTACAGACAGATAAAGGGGATTAAAACAGTCTCAGTAAGCGGCACACTAAAGTGGCCTTTGATGTTAACGAATGCATAGACGAAGAGCTAATAATAACGTACTGATATCGACAACTGAGGTCTAGTAGCTTTGGGTCACCTGAACAGGAAGAGGCAGAGCGAGCAGGTAAAGGTCAGCGAAAGGTCAGCATAAGGGCAGCATGATTTATAAAGAAGGCTGCGCGGCGTCACACAGAGCCTGACCTGAGATGCCACCTCGCGAGTGCAGGCTGTACTTACTGTACATGCGCCTAACTCTGAAATAATTATTTGTCTTGAATTTTTAATCTAAACCTGTGTTGCCTCAATCGGAATATCAGGCACACGCATGCCAATGAATGATGTCTGTATATTTACTTTAGCATTTACATTTTTATATTAAGTTTGGATTCTAATATTTCCACTCATTATGGAAAGTCGTTAAAAATAATGTGGAGGAAAAAAAAAAATTACACTTGAAAAATAATGACCCTATTCTGCTTGCAGTATTTTCAGCTTTAGAATCTTTATGATCATTCAGTCATACCGTAAGAAATCATGAATATATAAATAATGTTGTCAGCCATTATCTAAATCTTTCTCTTGCTTGCCGACCCATTTTCCTCTCAGCCTCCAATAAACCGTTTGGGGAGGAGATTATTTCAACGTAGCCTCGACAGTATAATGAGGAGCGTAGAGAGTAAAGTATTGGTTAAAATATCAGGAAAATTCGT
>NC_061856.1:15094832-15099832 GCF_019202785.1 Penaeus chinensis | reverse complement strand
ATACTCTTTGTTTAACCGGCCTCTTGCGCGTTGATATTTCGTTTAGTATATATTTTTTATTTATAATTCAAATGGTCTTTGAGATATGGTATTCGATGCTGTGAATAATTCATAAATGGGTCTTTATAGTTCGTATACTGCTTATATTATTGAAGCCGCCAGAGTTATTGGGTTTGATGCCATTTTTTTTTTTTTCGTCTTTTATTATTATTTTTTCATTAATCCCGGCAGTTGAATGTGTTCATAAATTTCATAATTTCACAATAATATTCTTGCTTGTTGACAGGAATCTAATCTGCTTTCTTGACTGCAATTACGTGAACTAATGTTTTAATTATTTTCCTTCACGTTAGCAATGATCTCGTCCAGTCTCTTGATTTCAATTACGTAATCTTCCCGTACGGCGAAGTCCCAAAAGAAGAAAAGTAATTTGCTTTCATCGTTACACAGCATTTCGTGTCTCCCGCCTCTCTATAGTATTTCATAATGTCTTTTTCCTTCCTACCCGATGCTCAAGACGTCGATCAAGTAATTGGCCAATCCTCCTGTGTCTAGTCACTCTTGTTGTGGATAAAATAGCTTGTGATAGCCTGTCTCAAGCTCATCTTCCCTCCATTCGAGAAAAGGGGCAAAATAGCTGGTAATTGTCCAAGAAGTAATTGCTTTGTGTGTGTGTTTTTCTCATATGATTTCGTCTCCAACACTTTCCTCACTTTCCGTCTGAACTCTTTGCCGATCCTCTCTTTCATTTCTGATCCTTTAAAATCACCCGACAAAAGAATTCTGAAGGTTTGCAGCTTTTATTTTCACTTAGATTCCCAAACAACTGTCCATCTGACCGTTAAATACAATCGGATTCCTTTATCTCTGTTTATTACCCAGCGATGCGTAATTCTCAGCGCCGGATATCAATTGAAGTATGTATTAAAATTCTATGTCTTTCTTTGTTAATCATTCTGATTCTTTTTTTTTATTATTATTTTTCTTGTTTCTCTTTCTGGTTTTCTTTTAAAACAAGTGATTTAAACTGATTTCGTATCTCTTCTGGAAAAAAAATAGTATTTTATTTTTATAATTCCAGTAAATTTCGAGTGTATTCACTTTCTAGTTTATAGGCACTTTTCACCTTACTCAAAATTATTTGATCAAGTAGGTTTTCTGTTCCCTTTAGGTGACCAGATAATAGTTTTATTTTTTTTCTAAACGTCTGTATCATTTTGCTATCATGGAAATCCCTGCTAATAACTAATAAAACCTTGACCTTATCTCTTTACCTTTGAATTTCAGGATAAGACCCGCTGCGTCTCTTGCCTTTCAAAATGTTTCTTTTACCTTCTTCCAAACACTGAGTAAAAGTTGGTGCAAAATGATAATAACACTCCTACAGATGCCGTCTTGTCTGGTGCCTTCCATTTTTTGGAGAGTTGTTTTGATTTTCCTAACAATGTTTTTTTTTGTCTTTGGACTCTTCTATCCTCTTGATTTTGTTTTTGTTGCTATTGATATCGTTATTATTTGTTGTTGTTGTTGTTATTGTTATTATTGTTGATACTACTATCATTATGATAATGATATTAATGGTCAAAATAAAAATTGTATTGATAGTAATAGTATGTTGAAAAAGGATAATGATGATAATAGTAATGCTAATAACAATTATAATGATAATGATAAGATGATACTAATAGTGATCATCATCATCATCTTTATTATTGTAATTATTAATATTGTTATTATTATTATCATTATTACTATTAGTATTATCATTATTATCATTATTATTATTATTATTATCAATATTATTATTATTGATATTATTATTATTATTATTATTATTATTTCATGTTGTTATCATTACCATCCTTGAATGGTAAAACACTCTTCCGTGTTGATACTGTGGTAGAAAAACCCACAATGCAAAAACTAGATTTATTGAAATTGAGACCACAGTTTCGAAATCCACCTGGATTCCATCCTCAGACCTGAGGATGGATTTCTGGTGGATTCCGAAACTGTAGTCTTACTTCCCATAAATCTAGTTTTCGCATTATGGGTATGAGCAAGACGTGAGATTGTCTTGGGCGGTCAATGAAAGAGGTCTTAGCTTGCTAGTTTATTGTAGAAGATAGATAAGAGAACCCGTGTCCCCGGATGGAGGACGAGCTGGTGGAGCTGGACTCTGTGTGGCTTTGCCTGTCTACCGTGTCTCTCTCTGTCCTTCGTCTTACCCACGTGCCCTTTTATGCGGCGGTTCCCATCGAGGGCGGATGTTTATTCCTGTGCGAAAAGATAAAGCCGGGCGACATCTGCGTCCTGCCCAAGGAGAAGGGCAGCTGCTTGGACGGAGGTGTGAAGTGTACCATCCGGTCTTGCTACGTATTGTTGACAATGGGTTTTTCTACCATTACCATCCTTTTATCAACTAATCATTTTCTGACTAATACCATCTATCTTATTTCCAGGTGAGTTTCCTCCTCCCAAGTGAAACGGCGGAGCACAGGTAAGTTGCTAAGTTCTTCCTTATCAAAGAGTTTGCGCAAGATAACTCACAGAAAACAAAGACGAAAACTTTCATTATGAACTGATGACAGGATACTGACAACTACATATATCCAAAATTAGAATCTATATCCGAAAAGACTCGTAACGGATCATCAGCAGCCGGAGAGCCTTGTAATGGATAAGAAAGATAAGAGATTGCTTCTTGTACATTTTTCTCCCTCTTGAGAGCCCCCCCCCCCCTCTCCTCCTCAGTATCGAGTCTCCCCGCCCCCCTTATTGCATTTTATCTTCGGTCGTCATCGAAGTGGAAACTTTCTTCCGAGAGAGCGAGAAGTTAGTGGATCACTCTGCGGCGATGCGGCGTGTGGAGGCGTCTGTGGAGGAGGAGAGGGAGGTGGAGAGGAGGTGGAGGCGTGTGTGGAGGAAGTGGAAGGAGGTGGAGTTGGGTGTGGAAGGGAGATGAAAGGTAGATGGGAGGTAGAAGGGAAGAAGAAGAGAGGTGGAAGGGAGGTGGAAGGGAGGTGGAAGGGAGATGGGTGTGGGGAAGAAGAGGGGAATGGAAAAAAAGGATTGTAGAGGGGAGTGGAGGAGGAGAAGATGAAGGTGGAATAGGAGGTAGAGGGAGGAGGAAGAGGAGGAGGAGGATGGGGGGCGAGGGGGAGATGGAGTTAGAGGTGGAAGAAGCGTACATGTGGGGGAGGAGAGGAGAAGGAGAGTCGGAAGTGTATGGGGAAGAGGGAAGAGGAGCAGAAGAAGAGGACGAGGATGAGAAGGAGAAAGAGGAGGAGAAGAAAGAAGAGGAGGAATAAAAGAAATAGATGAGGAAGAGAGAGGAGGAGGGGAGGAGAGGGAAGGAAGGAAGAAGAAAAAAAAGAAAAGAGGGGGTAGGAGAAAAGAAGAGGAGAACGAGAGGAGGAGAAGCAGGAGGGGGAATGGAAGGGAGGACGTGGGGACAGGGAGGAGAGACGGTAGAGGCGAATGAGGAAGAGGAAAGATGAAGGCAGGTGGATGTAGAAAGGGAGTAGAAGGAAGGGGATGGAGGAGGTAGCGGGGGAAGGAAAGGGAAGAGGAAGATAAGTAAGAATGAGGAGGAGGTGGTAGAGGAAAAGGAGGAGTAAAAAGTAGCAGCAGTAGAAGTTAAAGTAGTAGTAGTAGTCGAAGAAGAAGGAGGAAGGAGGAGGAGGAGGAGAGGAGGAGAGGAGGAGGAGGAGGAGGAGGAGGAGGAGGAGGAGGAGGAGAAAGAAGAAGAAAAGGACAAGAAAGGAAGGTCGTAAAGTGAGAAGCCCGGCCTCTTGCGGAAGGGACGGCGAGAAGAAGGAGTAGAGACGAGGGAAGCCAAGCGTGGGATGAGAGGCGACGTAGGCGGCATGGGCAAGGAAGGCGGGTAATGGGCGTGTAGGCGTTGTGGGGCGACTAGGAAAGACACGTTCGGGCGATTCGTTTGGTCTTACGTAACAAAAAACAACAACAAGGAAAAACAAACAAGCGAAAAAAAAAAAAAAAATTACAACCTCAGGAGAGATTTGGCAGAACGCTATTTTTTCAAGCGGTAACTTTGGGTAGCGTTCTTGTAACCAAGGGAACGAACAGGACGACCGTAGAAATCCAGCGTAACACCAGCGGAATTAAGGCCTAACGGATTAACTTGTGGTTAATGGGAAAACAAAGCCCACGCATTTTTCGGGGGACTTAGGCCTATCCGAAACATTATGATTGATTAAAGGGGTGATTACTACACGCTAGCGATCTGTCACCCGCCGTCCTTCACACGCATATTATCCTGCATGCCATTGGTCGGCAGAATACATGGTGTGAATTATCCAGCCATTAATGAGTAAATAGATAAACGATTAAATAGGTGAACATATAGGTGGATGAATCAGTGGATAGATGAATAAATGAATGTATAAACAGAATGGTGAGGCAACAGATAAATGGATATATAAAGAGATAAATAAATGGTGCATAGATAAGTTAATAGATAAGTAGAATAGATGAATAAACAGATAAATGAATAAATAGGTAACAAATAAAAATAAATTAACAAATAGGTAAATAAAATAATAGATAAACAAATTAAAATAAATGAATGAATAGATTAGTGAATAAATAAACTGATCGATAACTAACTAAACTAGACAAGGAAATAAATAAATAGATAAAGGCATTAATAAATAAAAAAATATATATTCTAACTTCCTCCTATAAACCATCCGCGTTAACTTTCAAAATTCAAATACAAATAATTATTATTCACTGTAGGATGTGTGAAATGAAGAGCATATCATTTGAGTTCATTTCCTCGTTGTAGCCAAGTGTCAGGCGGTATTGTAGTTCATTGTGAACGAAAGGCAATGTGTGTGTTGCAGTCAATATGTTTTTCACTGGTATCGGGGTTCCGACACAGGGTGCCTTTGAATTTAATTTCGAGTGAAGGTATAGCGTTAAAAAAGTAATAGACACTGCGGGTCTATGGAGGACGGTTTTTATACAGTATC
>NC_061856.1:15079832-15082332 GCF_019202785.1 Penaeus chinensis | reverse complement strand
CTATCATCTTGGCTTATGTCTTAGATATCTTATTCTAAATGCCAATTGGGTTTACGCTTATTCATATCTGCAATGTATTTTCCAGTGGCTGACGTATTCTAAAATTTCTGCTCCGTAATGCTCATGGAAAACAATGAAAATACTTAATGAGAAAATGCCGTTGGCCTTGAAAGAAATTAGCCTTCACTTCTCTCTCCATTCTGAATATCGTTCCGGCATAACCAATGATAATAAATCTTTGAGGTGAATATTTCTTTTCTATAAGATTATGACGAAGGAACTCCACCTAATGTTTATCTTCTGTTGACAGTAAGGACATAGATATTTCACATTCACTTCCAGGGACACACGTGCAACATTGTGCATTTGCAGCCGAGTCCTTCATTCCCTTTATCTGCTCGATACGTCCAGCTGTTCTTTCTAGAGGGATTGGGCCACTCGTGCAGCTGCTCGGCGGATGTGTCTTTACTGCGGATGTCGATATTCAAAAAAAAAAAAAAGAAAAAAAAAAGAAAAAAAGAAAGAAAAAGAGAAGAAAACAAAAAAGAAAGAAAAAAGTGAATAAGTTATTTTTTATTTTTGTTTTAGTTTTAGCAAGAGAAACATTCCAAGCATGTGGTCCCTTTCTTTTATTTTGTCCTTTACTTCCTTTCTTCGAGTTGCACGCAACTTAAGCCGAAATCCTCACTCGGGCCATCATTCTGTCCCCCTTGCTTGCACGGCAAACAGCGGCCCTTGTGCGCCTCGAGGTGTTCCTTCTGGCCGACCATGCACGAGCCCCGAGTTTGTTGTTGCTGCTCCCCCCCCCCCCCCTAAGGCGCCTCTTTCAACAGGGTGAGTATCAAGATGGGTTATTTTGACGGATGACATTCACTCTGCCAATGCACACCTTTCTTCACCCTTTTTTATTTTTTTTTACCCTACTTTCGTTTACCTTCAGGGTGATCCTCGTGTCGGTCTCCATTGCTCTTTATAAGGCCGTTTGTAAGGGTGTTTCTTTGTAACTTCGGAGGTCCGGCTTCCCCCCTCCCTTATTTTAAAGTGTTTTCTCTGGTTTCGGATTTTGTTGGTGAACTTTTATACCGTTTGTCACTTGTCTCGTGATTGCTGAAGTTTTCTTTTCCGTCGATGCGTTTAGAGTTTCCATCTGGCCATTGCGATGTTTATTTCTCTTGTGTCCGGTTTTAGTATGGTAGTATGTTTTCCTTTTCTTTTTGCTAGTCCTCCAAATCCTTCTGGGCGATTTAATGCTTAATCTCTTTCTTCCTCCCTTTTCTCAGCAAATGTTTTTGGGAAGTGTAGCCATTACCGCTGTCAAACTCGATCACGTTTCTGTCCCCATCAATTCTCTCGTCATTGTTGTCTCTGCAAATAATCAACTTCTGTCGCGTTTGTTTACGTTCCGTTCAAAATCCTCCCCGACACGGCTGCTTGCACTGATTCTATGGCCAATTTCGTCCTTTTCTCCAATGAATAGTATGGAAGGAAGTCTTCGCCGCTGTCTTTCTCTTACCACCAGCGTCTTATCGCGTCTTATCTTACCACACCATGATAAAGACCGAGATCCTACAGCCAACCATGGAGACGAAGAGGAGAGAGAGAGAGAGAGAGAGAGAGAGAGAGAGAGAGAGAGAGAGAGAGAGAGAGAGAGAGAGAGAGAGAGAGAGAGAGAACTGAGGAACACAACCCCAAGAACTCTCGGTCCATTCTTTTCCTCTGACATGTGTTAGCAGGGAAATGGAGAATACAACGTTCGCTTTCATCTTGTTTGTCCATGGCTCTTTGAAGACGGCGGGAAGTTAGCCCAGCGCCATGGAGGTAGGGGTTAGCAGGCGCCTCTTCTTTCCTCTGTCTCGAGGGCGGCGCTGGAAGAGCACGAAAGGCGGTAGGAAAAATAACTTTTATTATTTCTTTCCGCTCTTCTCTTTTCCCCTTTATCAGTTGTTCATCTTCCTATTGGTTATTCGTTCTTCTTCCTATTCCTTATTCGTTCTTATTCCCTTTTCCTTCTTGAAGATAATAAAGGAAGGAAGAAGGATTTCCTCCTTATTTTCTCTTCTTCTTTTTTTGATTTCCTCCTTTCCTTTTGAAGAAAGAAAGAAAGAGGCAAGGAAGGATAATTCACTCCTTTTTCTCTCTTCTTTTCACCTTCTCCTAAATTCGTTCTCAAAGATGGTGAAGGAAAGAGGGAAGGAAAACCCCCCCTTTCTTTTCCCTCTTTTCCTCTACATCCTTGTCTTAAATCAGCACGAAGACGATAATGAAGTAGAATTATCTTTAATTCTTTTCTCTATTCTGCTCTACATCTTTTCTTCAACTCCTTAATATCCTTAAAGATGGCAAAGGAAGCAAGATAAATAATTCTAAGAGATCGTGGGTTGGATGGCGAATAATTCCCTCCTTCCTTTCTCTTCCCCTCTTTCCCATCTTCCATCTTCTCCTTCTCTCCTCTCTTCTGTCTCACTTCCTCCTCCCCGTCCGTCTAACTCCCATCCCCCCC
>NC_061856.1:15067332-15069832 GCF_019202785.1 Penaeus chinensis | reverse complement strand
GCCTGTCGGAATCGTATTTATTTTGCCTGTTCACTTTTATCAGCCTCTCGCGCGTGCTGGCCTGTCGATTCAGCCGTGTTTTAACAAAGATACTTTTAAATTTAGAGTCCTAGCTTACCTCTCCCTTTCCCGTAAAAGCTGTAAACTCATTTCCTCTCATCCCTTTCCGATGTTAATTTGCCTGGAGTTCATTCTGCTAAATGCTCCGGCTGCCTGCCCTTCCTCATCACTCGCGTGCCCAGCTTCACCTGTCAGATGATTGTCCGCTCTCGTCCCTAGGCGGTACTCAGGTAACCGCGGCCGCCGCCATTAAGGGCATACCAAACTCCCCGTCTTATTATGAGACTCGTGCTACCTTGCCTGGACCCCTGCCAGAGCCGTGCTAAACGTACCAAGCAACTGCCAGGTTCATACCAATCTGATGGAGACCGCGATGCTCTTTTGTTAGACTCGTGATTGTTAGATTCGGTCTGGCAAACACACCCAACTGGCAGTCAAATTCATTGTGAATTTTATACCAGAGGGTTTGGCAAGATATCTAACATGGTAGGGTATTTACAGAAACAGACCTGGTAAGGGAGCATTGTCGATATTATGGCGAGAAGGCAAGAGGGAAGAAGGTCAGGTGTCCTTATGAGGCTTCGTTACTCACAGATTTCTCACGAGGAGATTTTCATTGTGGTATTAAAGCCGGAAATCCGACAAACAAACAAAAAGACGATACTGATGATGGAAATATTCCGTCTGTACAGTTATTTCTTTAAAGGAAGGAATTACTATTTACTCATACGCCTTTTGTAAGTGGAGTATGCATGTAGCCCAAATTTGGCAGAGACGCCACTTCTTGATAAAATAATTTCAGCACGATTTTTGAATCAGGAAAATCCGTGGAGCACGAACTGAGCGTAGTGACGTTGATTAATAGAGAAGAGATTAATGCATTTTCTTCTTTTAGCTTCCACAATGCTCATTACTACCTTATTTCTTCTTCATTTCATTATTCTTTATACACACCTCTCCTTCCTTTCTTATGCTTCTTCCTCCTTTTGAAGAGCCATGATGTAGGAAGCGTTTTATTGCAAATGTGAGGCTCCATCAGGGTTTAAAATATCATTGGGGATGGGAAGATACAGAGAGAGAGAGAGAGAGAGAGAGAGAGAGAGAGAGAAGGGGAGAGAGAGAGAAGGGGAAAGAGGGAGAAATAGAGAGAGAGAGAGAGAGAGAGAGAGAGAGAGAGAGAGAGAGAGAGAGAGAGAGAGAGAGAGAGAGAGAGAGAGAGAGAGAGAGAGAGAGAGAGAGAGAGAATCAAAACCCATGAACGTAGTAAAAACAGACAATCTTTTAAACTTACCAAGAGTCGGAGAAGTTACAATATCTGAAGGAAATCGATTTCAGACTGTCTAAAAGTAATATCCTAATCATTATCCTAGTATTTCGTTACATCACTAATCTGATTTTATTATAAAAACAAAAAACAAAAAAACACATATATAATTAGAAGTTAAGCAGTGTAGAAAGAAAGTGAAATATGCCGTGTAACTTATAGTTTACAAATATAATTAATCTTAAAGTTATCTATTACCTCCCTTACTTCTGTCTTATAAACAAGATCAATTAAAAAAAAAAAAAAAAAAACACACTTCAAGAGCAACGTATCCTACCAGAATCCTTCAGGAATCCTTCTGGTCATCGCCTGCAGGATCCGATGGTCAGCTCCCTTTCCCGTCGGGTTCCCTCCCTGTCGGGTCTCTTGCCTATCGGGTCACTTCCCTGTCGGGTCCCTTTCCTGTCGGGTCCCTTACATGTCGGGTGCCTTACCTGTCGGATGCCTTCTCTGTCGGGTCTTTTCCCTGTCGGATGTCTTCCCTGTCGGGTTCCTTTCCTGTTGGGTACCTCCCCTATCGGATGTTTTCACTGTCGGGTCTCTCCCCTGACGGGTCCATTTCCTGTAGGGTCACTTCTCTGTCGGGTCCCTTCCCTGTCGAGTCCCTTCCCTGTCGGGTTCCTCTCCTGTAAGGTCTCTTTCCTGTCGGGTCCCTTTCCTGTCGGATTCCTTCCCTGTTGGGTTCCTTCCCTGTCGGGTCCCTTTCCTGTCGGATTCCTTCCCTGTCGGGTTCCTTCCCTGTCGGGTTCCTTCCCTGTCGGATCCATTTCCTGTCGGATTCCTTCCCTGTCGGGTTCCTTCCCTGTCGGGTCCCTTTTCTGTCGGATTCCTTCCCTGTCGGATCCATTTCCTGTCGGATTCCTTCCTTGTCGGATTCCTTCCCTGTCGGGGTCCTTCCCTGTCGGGTCCCTTTCCTGTCGGATTCCTTCCCCGTCGGATTCCTTCCCTGTCGGGTCCCTTTCCTGCCAGGTCCCTTATCTGTTGGTTTCCCTTCCTGCCGGGTCCTTTTCCTGTCGGATTCCATCCCTGTCGGGTCCCTTTCCTGCCAGGTCCGTTATCTGTTGGTTTCCTTACCTGTCTATCTATCTATCTATCTATCCATCTGTCTGCCTATTT
>NC_061856.1:15062332-15064832 GCF_019202785.1 Penaeus chinensis | reverse complement strand
GTGACGGACGAAATTTCCGATAGGATGTTAGGTATTGTGAAATGGCGGAATAAATGGATGGATAAACGTTTTCGTTCGTTGACTTGGAGATGAAATCAGCCGTTGGAGAGAGGGAGAAAACGTAATAATATTTTTGTATAACACACAACGTTGGTAGCTTATTGTACTGCAAAACCAAGCAGTTCGAATTTGTCCTGAACTTTAAACAACAGAAACAAGAAATTTCGTAATGGAAATTAACTTCGACATACGGATAAAGCATCGAGCTGTTCTTACGACCGGTTCGATAACAAATGTCCAAAGGAAAATTTACGATACAATTTCACGCTGTCGATGACACTGCTCTCTTGCTGCACTAAAACTTTTACAGTCTCGCCATGAACTTTACAATTTTGTATTGAGAGAGTCCACTACTTATATTTATAAGGCACTCCGACATGTGCGTCAAGGGCAATATGATAACATATCCGGGTCAATATGCTTATAGTGTGTTTAGATATTACCCGTTAGCAGTGCGAGTGCGTGGTACTACATAATGTGCTTAAAGTATGTAAAGCTTACCTAGGGTAGAGTTAAATATATTACCTGGTTACACAAGTTCCTAATACAAGTTCCCAAAGTACCTGGCAATCTCATACCACTTAATGCGAAAATGTATACGAGGATTACGTAATAGTAACAGCTGATAGCAAGACCCGTGTTAAGAAACGTTTAATACTTTAATGATTAAATTAATTACAACAGTTCTTGTTTGAATGGTTATTATATTATGTAATTTTGATTTCATACATCAATGTTATAGTGCCCTTCCTGCTTCTAAACGACACAGTTTTCATCTATATGCATATGATGTAGCGATAGCCATGGCTACAATAAGTTGTCTGATATAGCACTCTAACATAAGTGTGTACAGAGCACTTCACAGCGAGGACGTATATGATGCGTGCGATATGTCACATTTAACTTGGAGGATGCAGGTTATGTATGACACCTGCTGATTACCTAACGTGTAGTGCATATAGCATATTCGGGTACTGTGTGGAGTATATGCACTTAATGTGTACGACGCGCAAGGAGGAACAAGAAGGAATGTTTTAATGCGGAAGGATATGGGAAGGGGAAGGGCTGTGTACAAGGGAAGGAAACGGGGCTGGCCGAGTGAAGGGGGTGGGGGGGGGGGGGGACTACTCCAAGCATTAGCACGATGGGGGATGGGGGTGGGGGGGTCTTACCTCCTAGGGCCAACTCGGTGATATATCCGCTTTAACTTGGTCTCTCAACCCCCTTCCCTCGACACCCTCCACACCTATCTCCCTCGACTTCCCTCACTCCCTCCCCTTTGCCCTCTGCCCGCACCCCTCTCCACCCATTTATCTCTCTCTCTCTCTCTCTCTCTCTCTCTCTCTCTCTCTCTCTCTCTCTCTCTCTCTCTCTCTCTCTCTCTCTCTCACCACACCCTCTCATTTTTTTTCTTTCTCTCGCTTACTAGCGCCTTTCCGCCCTTCTTTGCACCCCACTCCTCCTCCGTTCTTTCACCTCTCTTTCACTCTCCCTTTCCTTACCACCTTCCCTACTCGTAACTACATAGTAAATTCATTAAAGAAACTCACTTCACCGAATACTGAGTCCGAAGGCCACTGCCTGACTTCCTCTGAAAGCGGAAAATTCAGTTGCATACATTAAAAAAAAAACCTACTCAAGTTGCAATTGCCAATAATTCCACGAATTACAAAACCACATGGAAATTCACAAGGAAAACATCTTTCAAATATCAGATTACATAACATCCAAACATAACAAGAGCCATTAAGCCATGTCTGATGACAACGTCCGCATGCGAGGGACAGCAAACATGACTTGGGCGTGATGAGGTCATGTTCAGACGTGTCACTGACCTGTGAGGGCGAGGGACAAGGTCAGACCTTATAGGACATGTTGTTCCTTCGCGTCCTGTGTGTTTGGGTCTAACTGGGTAGGTCTTGTGGCCTTAGTATTACCGTGAATGGTAATATTGCTGATATCATTATCATTATCGTTAGCATCATCAGTGTTATTATATTGCCATCATTATTATGATCATTATATTGTTATTATTATTATCATTAGCCTTGTTATTGATATTTTCATGTTATCATTACCATCATCGTTACTATTTTATTATTATTATTATCATTAATATTATTGTTATTATTATTATTATTAGCATAAGCATTATTATCACTGTAATTACTGGTATTGTTATTACTATCATTATTATCATCATCATTATTATTATCATTATTATTACTATTATTATTAATATTATCATAATTATTATTATTATTATTATTATTATTATTATTATTATTATTATTATTACTGTATTAGTATTATTATTATCATTATCATTACTACTACTATTACTATTATTATATTTACTATAATATTAATGATAATGATAATAATATTAATGATAATGATAAAAATATTAATGATAATTACAATAATAATAATGATTATA
>NC_061856.1:15042332-15044832 GCF_019202785.1 Penaeus chinensis | reverse complement strand
ATCAACGTGAGATATTTATAAATTCTTTCCATCTAGTAAAAATAGATACTATCATCTTGAACCATCATTAACATCGAACAGAATCAGCTGATTACCTGGAATACGCTCTGATTATGAACAACATGTGGGTAGGTTGAATCTGTACCTTTAAACACCGATTTTGTCAATTAAAACAATTACGGGGTAAATGAACTGATCACAGCATGCATGTGCCCCCCCCCCCCTCCCCACCCGTCGCTGGAACTGAAAGGCGCGTTTTATTCTTTGACAATGTTATTTATAGAACCCCTTTTCTCACTCGTCATCAGCTTCATTTGCGGAACCATTAGTGATGGCAATGTTGCAGGCTCGTGATTGTCATCGTTACTGGTATTGCAGCTCTAAATAAAAAGAGATTTTTAATTCACAGTTCGCTGTATATTTTAATTGAGTGGGTACCGCCCTTCATGCGAAAATGTTCTCTGTGATTAAAGCAAGAGCGAATAAATAAGGAAGCAGTTCAATGAATGAATAAATAAACGAATAACCGATAGAAATAAATAGAGAAAAAAAAGATAAACAGACAAACAAACAAATAGATAAATAAACGAAACAAGCTACATAAAAAAAAGACTAAGCATTAATCAAACCACAAAAAGAAAATCTGCATTATCACGACTTCTGCCGTATTTGCAACTAAGCTCTGTGGTGCAGCGTAAATGCAGCAGGCGATTAACAAACTGCCCTGTGTTTAGTGGCTCGCTGTAAAGGACTCCAGATTCGCACATAATTTCGGGAGACTCGCCCGAGGAGAGAGGCGAAAGGCGGCGTGGTCGGGGGAGACTCGCCAGAGGAGAGGGGCGAAAGGCGGCGTGGTCGGGGGAGACTCGCCAGAGGAGAGGGGCGAAAGGCGGCGTGGTCGGGGGAGACTCGCCAGAGGAGAGGGGCGAAAGGCGGCGTGGTCGGGGGAGACTCGCCAGAGGAGAGGGGCGAAAGGCGGCGTGGTCGGGGGAGACTCGCCAGAGGAGAGGGGCGAAAGGCGGCGTGGTCGGGGGAGACTCGCCAGAGGAGAGGGGCGAAAGGCGGCGTGGTCGGGGGAGACTCGCCAGAGGAGAGAGGCGAAAGGCGGCGTGGTCGGGGGAGACTCGCCCGAGGAGAGAGGCGAAAGGCGGCGTGGTCGGGGGAGACTCGCCAGAGGAGAGAGGCGAAAGGCGGCGTGGTCGGGGGAGACTCGCCAGAGGAGAGGGGCGAAAGGCGGCGTGGTCGGGGGAGACTCGCCAGAGGAGAGAGGCGAAAGGCGGCGTGGTCGGGGGAGACTCGCCAGAGGAGAGAGGCGAAAGGCGGCGTGGTCGGGGGAGACTCGCCCGAGGAGAGAGGCGAAAGGCGGCGTGGTCGGAGGAGACTCGCCAGAGGAGAGGGGCGAAAGGCGGCGTGGTCGGGGGAGACTCGCCCGTGGAGAGAGGCGAAAGGCGGCGTGGTCGGGGGAGACTCGCCAGAGGAGATAGGCGAAAGGCGGCGTGGTCGGGCGTCTAATCTGCGGGACGTGCGGTTGTAATAGGGTTGTAGAATGGGGCTCGAATGGGATATCGCTTTGAGGTCAGCGGACAGCAAGTGTGTTTACGGACATATTTCTTAAGGGGGCTAATCTATATTTTTTTTTCTCCGGATTTTTCTCTTGCGTGGGTGTAGTTCCCGATTTTTTTTTCTTAATTTCCTTCTGGTTCTGTTTGTATGTCTGTATGTCTGTCCGTCTGTCTCTGCCTCTCTCTGTCTGTATGTGTCTGCCTGATGCTCTGTTCTTGTTTATCTCTCTCTCTCTCTCTCTCTCTCTCTCTCTCTCTCTCTCTCTCTCTCTCTCTCTCTCTCTCTCTCTCTCTCTCTCTCTCTCTCTCTCTCTCTCTCTTTCTCTCTCTCTCTCTGTGTGTGTGGTGCAGCGGTAACGTTCTCGTCTAGCAATCTTGCTGACCTGCGTTCGAATCCCTCGCCGCCAGTGGATGGTAACCCCGGCCATTCCCTGCACACAGGGGATAGTTTAGAAGCAAAATGAAACAGACAGTATATCACACCAAGAATATCCATTGTTACAAATGGAATCAAAACTAAACTTTAAACTTTAAAAACTCTCTCCCTTTCTCCCCCTCTCTCTGCCCCTCTCATCTTCGCTCTTCTTGCCCTCTCCTTCTCTTCAAATCAGAAATGGCAGTCTTTTGATTTGTCTGGAATCCTTGCAATTTGTATGCTGCATTTAGAAGTCGTAACTCAGGCACCGCGCCGGTAAAAAAAAAAAAAAAAAAAAAAAAAAAATGCGGCAAGGAATGTTAGTAAATGGTTGCATTATTTTTCTCTGAGCAGCGATATTGCCACCATTAGGTAATATTGCTTTTCTTTAGGTGTGCGTAGTCTTATGTGAAGCATTGTATTCCATTAACCTAATGCCAAGTCTTTGCTTTGGTTGAAGCTAGATATTGACTCTGTTTCCCACCCCCCTTCTCCCTTTCCCTCTCAGTCTGTCTGTCTGTCT
>NC_061856.1:15032332-15034832 GCF_019202785.1 Penaeus chinensis | reverse complement strand
CAGATTGAAACTGCTTGCAGGCGGAGGTGGGCGAGAGAACTCCGTTGCAATTGTCAAGCAATACCCGCGTCACTCTCGACTGCAATTGCCTCTGGAATCGCTCCCAGACGCTGTAAAAGTGGGCCCCGATGTGCCTGAGCCTCGTGCATAACCTCGAGGAATGGCACTTGGCACTGCGGTCCAGGGAGAGGAGATCAGGAGGGGGAGGAGGAAAGGGAGGGGGAAGGGGGAAGGGGGAAGGAGGAAGGGGAAGGGAAAGGGAAAGGGAGAAGGGGTGAGAGAGGCGTTCGGATCGCGGAGCCACTCATTTTCCGCGACAGGGAAGTCGGGGAAATGCAGCGGGGTCGTTTCTGCTCTCTGGGATCAAGGGGGAAGGAGGAGAGGGAAGTGGGAAGGAGAAGAGGAAGGGAGAAGGGGAAGAGGAAGGGGAAGGGAGAGGGAAAGGGAGAAGAGGAAAAAGAAGGGGAAAGAGAAGGGGGAAGGGGAAATCGTAGTGTAGGGGGCGGGAGGCGAGATGGAAAAGGGGAGGGGGAAGAGAGATCAAGTTTCCCATGGGAAGGAGGAAGGAAGAGGGGTATGAGGACAGAGGGGGTGGAGTTCTAAGAGGGAGGGGGTAAAGGGGGGGTACCGAAATCCTTATTGGGGGGACCGGGAGACGGAGGGGGTGGGGGCGGATTCCCACAAGGGGACGGGATCGTGGAGGGAGGGGAATTACCTAAAAGGTGGAGAAATTCCTAAGAGGGGGAAGAGATTCCTAATAAAGAGAACAGATTCCTAATAGGGGGAGATATTCCTAATAGGGGGAAGAGATTCTTAATAGTGGAGAGATTCCTAATAAGAATGGAGAGTCCTAACAGGGGAGGGTCGGTATCGAAGGCATGAAGGAGACCTATAAAGGAGGGAAGGGGAGGAGTATGAAGGGGAGAAATGACGGACGCCATGTGGAGGGCCTCATGAATCATACAAGTTCATCCGCTTGCCGAGTGTTGCATTCTCTTTAAATTCTTTACCTTTTTCCAACTAACGACGTACTCCGGGCTGCGAAAGGACCTCAAGGGAAAGACGCGCTCGTTAAAGTACGTTTTTTTCCAGAGACCGTTTCTTCGTTTTGCTTCGATATCTGCTGTTGCCTACCTTATCGTTACCTATATTATTACCGATGTTACTGCTATCCCTATTGATGCTAGTCATGTCAACATACAGAGTATTTCTGATAACCTACTGTTATAATTCATTACTGTCATATCTTTGAAAATTTGGGTTCATCTTAGATGTTTCTCTTAAGAAGTAAACTCACTAGCCACAAATAAAGTCGTAAACTACAATCAAAATCTGACGCAAACAAAATAAAAATAAAATAAAATAAGATAAAAATAAAACCCAAAAAAAGTATTCAGAATCACCGAGGAAAACAATTTAAAAAAAAAACCTCTAAATGGGTACAATTTGGTAAAGTTATGCCAACATTTACGGATCTATTTTCCATAGCTGAGTATCTTTATGGACATACTCCCCCACCCCGTCTGAGATGGTGGGGGAGGAACCGGCGTACTCCAAGCGCTGTTCTGGGTGGATAATCGACCTCTCCTTTATGAATTCCCGGCGAGGACAAGGGGACAAGAATTCCCTTTCGATCGACTCTCGGGGGAAGCAAGTACCCGCTGTGGCAGAGAATTCCTTAGTCAAACTTCCCTTACGAGGATGTCTGAGCTATGGGCGAGGTCACTCATGAGGTCACTTTCTGCTGAACTTACTGACTGACTGACCTGATTTGTTAGCCGGATCTGTGGTTTGTGTACACGGGATGAAACTTTTTTTTTTTTTTTTTCCTCGGGAGAGATGGAGGAGATACCGCAGTCCGGTTCTTTCGAGTGTAAGAATTCGGTGTATGGAGACGAGATTCTTTGTGTGAACACTTGGGTTTGTTAGAGATGTTTGGCTTTTTGTAGGTTACTTAGTGGTGCCAGATCTAGAGAGATATTGGAACTGTTTCTCTAATGTAGGTTATTATTATTATTACCCTTGTCATCATAATCACATCATTATCATCATCACATCATTACCATCATCACATCTTTATCATCATCACACCAGCATCACATCATCATTATTACTCCATCATCATCATCATCCTCATCATCATCACCATCATCATCGTCATTATCATCATCATCATTATCATCATCATAATCATCATCATCATCATCATCACCATCATCATCATCACCATCATCATCATAATCATCATCATCACATCATCATCACTGTATCATTTCTTTATACACATTAGTCCTGGCAAACCTGTCATCTTTATCATAATCAAATCTAAAATGTTATATACCAACATTATCTTTTTTTTATTTCTTTCCTTTTAACTCAGACGCACGTTACTATGATATATATATATATAGCAATAAACATTTCAGCGATTGCAATGTTGCTATTTCCCATACGCAGGAATGGACTTGTTTGTGTGCGTGCGTGCGTATGCTTGCAAATT
>NC_061856.1:14967332-14972332 GCF_019202785.1 Penaeus chinensis | reverse complement strand
CATCATTATCATTATTGCCATCCTCATCATTATCATTATCACTATCGTCATCATCGTTATCTTCATTATCATTCTCACTATCATCATCATCATCATCAAAATCATCATCACCACAAACGTCCTCACCATCATCATCAACATGTGTGTGTGTATGTATGTATGTGTGCATGTATGTATGTATGTATGTATGTATGTGTGCATGTATGTATGTATGTATGTATGTGTGCATGTATGTATGTAATTATTTACGTATGTATGTATATTCGTATGTGTATAAATATATATACACATGCATTTATGTATATAGGTGTATATATGAATAATGATATATACATACGTACATATATACATACATACATACATATATATGTAGAGAGAAAGAGAGGGAGAGAGAGAGAGAGAGAGTGAGAGAGTGAGAGAAAGAGAGAGAGAGAGAGAGAGAGAGAGAGAGAGAGAGAGAGAGAGAGAGAGAGAGAGAGAGAGAGAGAGAGAGAGAGAGAGAGAGAGTGAGAGAGTGAGTGAGTGAGTGAGTGAGTGAGAGAATGAGAGAGAAAGAGAGAGAGAGAACGAAAGAGATAGAGAGAGGAATACATAGAGAATACGAAAATTTAAAGATGGAAGGAAAACCACATCGTACATAAATTCTGCATCTCCTCTGACATCGACTCATAAATAAGCATAATGACCTGCAGTTACTGTATCAGAAGGAGCTGTATCTCTCCAGTAGAAGTTACCCGGGGAACTAAAAGCATCCTCTTTCCCCCACTTCTTACCCCCTTCCATCCCTACCCCCCTCCTCCATCTCAACCCCCACCCCCCTCTCCATTCCTCTCCGTATCTGCGCGCTCGTAAATATTTCTGCAACCAGCCTGTGCAACACGATCCCAGTAATGCAACAACACTAATACTTCAACAGCACATGGCCACAAAGCACAGCCTCAATTGGCCATGAGGGAAGGGCCATAAATCCTCGGGACATGAGGAACAGATCCACATGAATCCACATGGCATTTCACCGTGGGCCGAGCGTGTCCATTTGTGTCACATACTACGGTGAACCGCGTCGACCAGTGTGACATATATTTCGAAGATGAATCATGATAACATTCGTAGTAATAATGAATAAGTCTTGTGCATTATTGGCCAGCAAGTCACTCCCTACTCCTATCTTAAAAAGATAAAGAATAAATACAACAAAAAAATAGATGAAATAAAACAAGTAATAAATATAATGCTGCTTTTGATAATGATGACGATGAAAATGTAGAAAATGGAGGAGAAGTAGGAGGAAAAGGTGAAAAAATGGAATAGGAGGAGGAGGAGGAGGAGGAGGAGGAGGAGAAGGAGAAGGTGTAGAAGTAGAAGGAGAAGGAGGAGGAGGAAGAGATGGAATAGAAGAAAGAGGAGGAGGAGGAGGAAGATGAGGAGGAGGAGGAGGAAGAGGAGCAGAAGATGTAGACGTAGAAGAAGGAGAACGAGAAGGAGAAGAAGAATGCGGGGGGTGGAGAAAGAAAAAGAAGAAGAAAAGGGTGAGAAAAATAAGAATAAGAAGAGAAAGGGAAAAAAGAAAAAGAATATACAAACATAACAAGACAGAGAATAAAGGAAGGACATAAGGCAAATGCATGGTATGTAAAATGCATATGAAGCTGTGCACTCTCTCCCATATTGTAAACAGGCACAAGAATTTATCGGTCGACTGCCACGCTGGTGCTCTGGGTGCACTGAAATCTAAGTCCAGATGCCACAGGTCACCTGCTGGTACGCTGTCCCAACATTTTTGGCATTGTTTACATGCTGTAAATTCTTTAGTATGATTAATGTT
Organism: Penaeus chinensis; assembly: GCF_019202785.1. Lineage (NCBI taxonomy): Eukaryota > Metazoa > Arthropoda > Malacostraca > Decapoda > Penaeidae > Penaeus > Penaeus chinensis. Next base: position 14,970,507 of record NC_061856.1, on the reverse strand, counting down.
ATTAGTAATATTGTTATTGTTATGATTATTACTGCTATCGCTATTATTGTTATATTCGTCGTTATCATTATTATTATTATTATTATTATTATTATTATTATTATTATTGTTATTATTATTATTATTGTTATTATTATTATTATTACCATTATTATTATTATTATCATTATTATTATTATTATTATTATTATTATCATTATTAGTATTATTATTATCATTATTGTTATTATTATCATTATTATTATTATCATTATTATTATTATTACTATCATTATTATTATTGTTATTATCATTATTATTACTATTATTATTGTTATTGTTATTATTATTATCATTGCTATTATTATTATTATTATTCATTATTTTCATTACCATTATCTTTATAATAATAATCATTATTATTATTTTCATTATTGTTATTATCGTCATTATTTTATTATTGTTGTTATTATTATTATTATTATTATTATTATTATTATTATTATTATTATTATCATTATCGTTATTATTATTATTATTATTATTATTGTTGTTATTATTATTATCATTATTATTATTCTATTAGTATTGTTATCATTATTATTATTATCATCATCATTATTATCATTATTATTACTATCATCATAATTATCGTAAGTAGCCTTCTAAAACTGCTAAAGCCATCTGCATTGTTGCCACAATCATCCTTATCAAAATCAGCAATAATGCCGCCATTACAGCCAATATCATAATCAGCAGAAAATACACTGTTTTGTTACCATATCCATTAAAATAATTACCCTCGGCGATGCTAATGTCGTTAGCCATTATATTATTAGTATCTTGCGTCATTATTGGTAAGAGTGCCGTAAAAATGGATACAAAAACAACTTGGATAAATAAATAGATAGATGGACGGATAAGTAAGTGAATGGACAAATAAGTGAATAAATTAATAAGTGGATAGATTAGTAAATGAATAGATGAATAGATAAATACAGAATTACATTGCTATATGGAATACCATCGGTTATCAAAGGATCCAAAGATACAAGAGAAGACAAGCTAAAATAAAAACCCATAGTACTGATTATCTTATTGTAATTTACCATTGTTCCACATCACTCGTACGCTCTCGTATGAAAAGTAGCATTTCCAGGTTTCACCAGAGAGACACAAGACAGCAAAACAACCACTGCATACATTTACACTAAGTATGCACACGAGCTCCATACTCAAGTTTTCTCATGCCCTGCAGTGTCGGAGGGAATACAACAAGGCCTTCCAATTTCACCAAAGAGACACACGGCACTAAAGCAACACCTGTACCACTATTACGTACATTTACTCAGGGACAAATATTCACACGAGCACCATACTTAAGTCTTCTCTCGTCCTGCAGAGTCAGAGGAAATGAAACAAGGCTTACCAACTATTAAATGCACTCACACTAGGACAAATATTTACACGAGCTCCATACTCAAGTGTTCTCCCGTCCTGCAGTGTCGAGGAGAATACGACGAGGCCTACCAATTACTACGTACACTTACACTGGGACAAATATTTCCACCATACTTAAGTGTTTTCTCACCTTGCAGGGAGGAATACAACAAGGCTTCCAGTTTCACCAAACAGACACATGACAGTAAAACAGCACGTGTACCACCAATGCATACATTTACACTGGGGCAAATATTCACACGAGCACCATATTTAAATGTTCTCCCGTCCTGCAGTGTCGAAGGGAATACAACGAGGCCTATCAACTCCACTGCCGCACCCAGAGCAACGCCTCACTTGCTTCCTATTTCGACGCTCACAACGCCTACGTACAGCAATTGCACGCGACCAACGGCATGTTGCAGGAATACCATCATACCACTCTGCCGACGTTACTGGAGGTGAGTGTTTGTCTTTGTCAGGTTGTGGATCTTTGTCTGTCTGATGTGCGTCTCCCTCCCTCCCTCCCTCTCTCTCTCTCTCTCTCTCTCTCTCTCTCTCTCTCTCTCTCTCTCTCTCTCTCTCTCTCTCTCTCTCTCTCTCTCTCTCTCTCTCTCTCTCTCTCTCTCTCTCTCTCTCTCTCTCTCTCTCTCTCTCTCTCTCTCTCTTTCTGTTTGTTCTGCTTGTTTGTTTGCCTGCCTGTCTGTCCGTCTGTCTTTCTATCTATCTCTACTACTACAGCTACTACTACTACTACTACTTTCTCTCTCTCTCTCTCTCTCTCTCTCTCTCTCTCTCTCTCTCTCTCTCTCTCTCTCTCTCTCTCTCTCTCTCTCTCTCTCTTCTCTCTCTCTCTCTCTCTCTCTCTCTCTCTCTCTCTCTCTCTCTCTCTCTCTCTCTCTCTCTCTCTCTCTCTCTCTCTCTCTTTCTCTCTCTCTCTCTCTACTTCTCTCTCTCACTTTCTGTTGGTCCTGCTTGTTTGTTTATCTGCCTGTCTGTCTGTCTGTCTCTACTACTACTACTACTATTACTACTGCTGCTACTACTATTGCTGCTGCCACTAACCACTTATCATCATCATCATCATCATAACAATAATAATAATAATAATAATAATAATAATAATAATAATAATAATAGTAATAAAAATGATAATAACGATAATAATAACAATAATAATAATAACAAAAATAACATTAATGATAATGAAATGGTGTTGATAATAATAATAATAATAATGATAATAATAATAATAATAATAATAATAATAATAATAATAGTTATAATAATGATAATGATAATAATTATTATTATTATTAATTATTATTATTTATATCATTATTATCATTATTATTATCATTATCATTATTATTAGTAGTAGTAGTATCAAAATTATTACCATTACTATCTTTATTATTAATAATATTTGTGGTAATATTTGATAATGATAATAATATCTGTGGTAATAATAATGAAATTGATAATAATATTTGTTGTAATAATAATGGATAAAAATAATATCAACAGCAAAAACAACAAAAATAATAATAATAACAATGCTGATAATAATATTAACAATAATAATAATGATAATGATAATATTAATAGTAATAATAATAATAATAATAATAATAATAATAATAATAATAACAATAATAAGAATAATAATAGTAATTAAAACTAATAATAATGATGATAATACTATTAATAAAATATAATAAAATCATTAATAACATTAATGATAATAATAACAATA
>NC_061856.1:14912332-14917332 GCF_019202785.1 Penaeus chinensis | reverse complement strand
CTCAAGCGGAGGAAGTATGAAGACCAAGTGGATGAAAGCCTTTAAGTCTTTAAAGACATCAGAGCCCACTAGTGGGAAGTGAGTATTCCTTCGGCGTCGCCTTGCTGTTGACCTGCCTTCTAGCTATCACCTCTTGTCAGCTAACGTATAATGCAATCTTCATGACCTTGCTGTTGACGTTATGTTGGATCACGCTAACATTGCTGTAATGGTCTGTAGTCGTATTATGGTGACTGTGACATACGGAAATGATCATGTAAAGTAACTTTGCCTTTTTGGGATTAAGAGTCATAGGAACGATGTCCCATAGTAACTATGTCTCGCAGTAGTTCTGACTCATACTAACTATGGTACATGAAGCCTGTGATGTACATACATACTGGCGGTTATGGTAGCTATGATTTATAGCAACTATGACTAATGGTAACTGTAAATATTTGTGACAATGATTTTTGGAACTCGTCTTAATTATAGCTCATGGTAACTATAACTCGTCTATAACTCGTAATTATAAGCTCGTGGTAATTCTGCTTCTTGGTAACTTTGGCTCATGTCAACTATGATTGAGAGTGACTTTCTCCTGTGGTTACTATGTCACTTGCCAGTCATGATTCTTGATCACTGTGATTTACTTTTGAGTTAATGAATGTTGGCAGATATTATAGCTGTATTTTTTGTATTTTGAATCATAAGGAATCTGGATTACGTTGACAGTAATCAATTCATAGGGCTAAGGACTGTTGGTAACTATGATTGTGATTCATGGTGGCAAGCGATCATAGTAACCTGATAGGATATTTAGCAGATGGTAATATAGTAAATTTGTTAATCATGGTGACTATAAGGTAATTTCAAGTAAATACCTAACTCAAGGTGACTACGAGATCAGTCTAGGTGACATTTATACAAAGTCGTCTCATATAACATTACATTCACATTGTAAATGAAACTGCGTTCTAGTAGATGTCATAGTCATGTAGAATCACAGTTCAGGACGTGAACAGTATTGCCCTTATACCGTTCAGTCCTCTGTGGTGTCTGCTAACTTGCCGGATGTACATTCATCTCTCCTTCTAAACGGTTGGTTTATAGACAACTTAACCTGTGCTGTTTGCCACTGTTACCGAACGTTATGACTCAAGATTAACATTCCAGAATGTCTATGCTAACGTAACATATTGTTTCAAAATTGATCATTGGTGCATTACACTTTATCTTAAGGCTAGGTTTCAGGACAGGTCTAGGTTATTGTTCTATAGTTTTGTTTTGTTGTTCACTTTTAGAAATGTGGCTATTTTCCCAAGACATTTTATTCATAGATTTACCTAGATTTTTTTTTTTTTTTTTTTTTTTTTTTAGATTTTTGCAACGATTTTCATAACATTTTGGTAGATGTATAAACCTTCCTGGCACTGTTTCGAATAAATATTTTGCATATGAGACGCATCATTTGATAGTATTGCAGAGGGAGACTTAATTAATTTTGTGGATTAAATGATGAATGATTAGATAATTTACCAATAAATGATATGCACGTGTTGCTAGACAAGGATACCCATTCTTAAAATTAGATTGGATAGTTTTTGAGGTGTCGAAGATATAAGTGAATGGGCTTGGTGTATAATATATCCTATTCTAATGTAACAAAGTGGAAAATATAGAAATATATACTTGGTATTTCGATTCTTGAAATATCTTTGTAATATCTAAGTACACGAGACCCAGCAGTAGGCATTACGTTTTATAGATATACATTTTATATTATATAACGATAAGAATAGGAAATTCTGTGATAACCTTTATGGGCATTATCTTATACTCTAAACTGTACTTGAAATAGCAAATACGGATGAGTCCACATTCCCATTAAGTCAATGACTCTTGCTTATTTGCCTCAGTAATCACAGACGCAAATCTAAATGTATTTTTGATAGTGTTTCTCTGGTCACCTTTGTTAGCAATTCGATGATTACCTTGCAGTCATTATGTGTTTCTAAAGTAAGGACTCTTTACCCAGGGCGGCTGCTCAGGTGACATTCAGGTAATACAGGTGAAGTAGTTGCCCGTGTAGTGTACCTGTCCCCTTCTCTCCCGTGTTCGCCTGGTATTCTCTGTCGCTCCTTGACAAGTTTCTTATGACTGAGCAGTATTAAGGCACAATCAAGATGTTTATGTAGGTGAGCTACTTGGAGAGAAAAAAAATATGTTACTCCACTTTCTCATCAGTGATTGATTTATGCCACAGACTACCTGCCATCTAGCTCCTGGGAACGGATCTGTGTTTTTCTAGTGCAATATGCAAGAGATATTTTGATACAATTATGTTGCAACTTAGATAGAACCCACAAGTAGTGACAAAATAAGCCCAGTGTCTATTTTGTTTAGGTACCTTAGTGGTGGCGAGGTGATGCCTAGATCCCATAGAATACATGGGTATATGGTGACGATGCTGCCCAGAGGTTGCGCGCATAGAGGGGCAAGGTGATGCTAACACAGGTTCTGCCTAGGGGGTGATGCTGTCACGAACGCCTCTCGGATTCGTGCTGGTGATGCTCCGACACAGATCAGGGAAGCAGAGAGGGTACTGCAGCGAAGTAGGGCGCAGAAGGGAAAGACGATGGAGCACTTTGCTGACATTTTAGGGTGATTTTGAATATATATATATATATATATATATATATATATATATATATATATATATGTGTGTGTGTGTGTGTGTGTGTGTGTGTGTGTGTGTCTAAGTATATATGTATATATGTGTGTGTATGTGTATATAAATATATATATATATATATATATATATATATATATATATATATATATATATATATATATATATATATTTATATATATATATTTATATATATATATATATATATATATATATATGTGTGTGTGTGTGTGTGTGTGTGTGTGTGTGTGTGTGTGTGTGTGTGTGTGTGTGTACATATGCACATATATGTATATATGTATGCAGGAATGTATATATTTATATATATATATATATATATATATATATATATATATATATATAAATACATACATATACCCATTAACTTGCATATCCATAATGTATATGTCTGTATGTATGAATGTATGTATGTAAGTATAGATAGAAAGAAAGAAATAAAGATATATAGACAGATAGATAGGAGATAGAAGATAAACATATATATATATATATATATATATATATATATATATATATATATATATATATAGATAGATAGAGAGAGAGAGAGATAGAAAGATAGAGAGATAGATAGATAGATAAATAGATAGATAGATAGAGATAGTTAGATGCTTATTCATTAATCATCCTAGATACCCTTACATACTTACATCTATATTCTCAGGAAAATACAACAATTCGCATACGTACATACACACGAGTATAGGCATACACATCTATACGGAAACAGACACAGGAAGACGAAGAAATGGATCATTCTATAGATTGGTTATTAGACAGAGCAAATTAGACAAATTAGATTGACAGAAAAATAGACAAACTGATAGGTATATATTGGTAACAAACGTACAGACAGACAGAGAGATAAATGAGACAGCATATAAACAGACAGACGAATACATGAATATGCCGATAGACTGGTAGATAGGCTAGATAGATAGATAACAGATAGAACGGAAAATGGGGAAATGATCTATATATAAATAGATAGTAAGACCAATAGGTTGGGAAATTAGAATGATATACGAATGTGCAGTAAAATGTAATGACATCTGCAGTTACAAGATTGTATGAGATTATCTGATAGGACTTGCGACGCTTCATATCGATTAGGTCTTTATGGTAGTGTTCAAATAGCAGGTCTTACATCGAGAAAAAAAAAATCATAGTTCGTCGTGTTCGTAAAGGAGTTCAGGGTAAAATAAATCAATGATGAGCATGTCGCGAGTGCTTCTCTGTTAGCGAAGGAACTCTCTCTGATTAGGAGTCTAGGCCTAGCTGAGCATAACCTTCGGAAAATCTTTCAGCATCCAATCACGACTTTTTTTTTGGCTTTAGGTTGCTTGTCCACAAGTTTGCCTTTCGTGCTTGCAACATTCTGGTCGCAAGGCTCAGACGCAGAATATTACACAGGTCTCCCACATTGGTTATTTCGCTAGAGACGCATACTTTCACAGGACATTTTCCTCCACGCATACAAACGCGCCCGTGACCTGAGGCGCCACACGGGCAGGTGTCGAATAGGTGTTGTTAGCGAGGGTCAATTGGGAGTGAGCGTCCCGCTGTGCTGCCATGCATGTTCCTCCAGGGCGACTGTTTCCTTCATTATTACCTTCTGCTCGGATCTCCTTTTATTTGTGCATTTATCTGTGTTTATTTGCCATTTTATTAATATATCTATACACTTTTTTCTTTCTCTCGCCAGCGTAAGTATCATTTCTAGGTCGTTTTATCTATGTTTTTTATTACAGTGTTCAATGATATTTTTTTGCATATTTTTCCCATCGAGATTGCTCCCATACCATTGCTCTGCCTCACTCATTTTATTGGCATCATTGCCTTTCTTGTTGTTAGCAAAAGCGATTTGTTTCTCAATTTGAGTTTTCAATGATACAAAGCAACTGTGTCCATTTTTTCTATTTACTCATGCTTGTCTGCATCAAATGGATGTACCGCATGTTTGTTCACTGACTTTTGCACTTATGTATTTCTAATAAGAGAAGAAAAAAATAACAGTTTGATGTAGTAGATCATGGGATTGTGTGAAAGCAGCGCGCCCTCCCCAGGGTGTGCAGCGACATCTAGTGAGACTCATGAACAAATTACTCATACTGCACACATATTTACTAACCAAACACTCAGCTGTACTACTTCCCGGTGCCATGGCTCAGGTTTCTAAGGTTTACATGCTTTCAAAGGCGACCCCAGGTGTTAATGAGGTGTGAGTTCCTGTGGTATGACTCATGCTCTCCCGTCTCTCTCCCCCCTACCCCAGCTTGCCCCTCGCCCAGCCGGGGAAGCGCTACAC
>NC_061856.1:14882332-14887332 GCF_019202785.1 Penaeus chinensis | reverse complement strand
TTACTACAACAGTAATTATAATAACTATAAAACAGCGATACAAAATAACAACAATGAAAAGAGAAAATGAACAGAAAAGAAAGATAAACCCGGCCAGAAATACAGAGTAGCGCGTGGCGGAATATCATATTCCGACTCTTCTTTGTGGTAAACTTCCACGTATAAAACGCGATTTTCTAGCCCGAGAAACGCGTGGTCTTTAAGGAGGCGCGAAGGACTGTCTCGGCGCAGTAATGAGGATAATGGAAATGTTGCAGCACGAAGGAGAGTAACGGCAATAATGATAGGGGTAGAAGTGGTGGTGGTGGTGGTGGTGGTGGTAGTGGTGGTGGTGGTAGTGGTGGTGGTGGTAGTGGTGGTGGTGGTAGTGGTAGTGATGGTGGTAGTGGTGGTGGTAGTGGTAGTGGTGGTAGTGGTGGTAGTGGTGGTGGTGGTGGTAGTGGTGGTGGTGGTGGTGGTGGTAGTGGTGGTGGTGGTGGTGGTAGTGGTGGTGGTTGTGGTAGTGGTTGTGGTGGTGGTGGTAGTGGTGGTGGTGGTGGTGGTTGTGGTAGTGGTTGTGGTGGTGGTGGTGGTAGTGGTGGTGGTGGTGGTAGTGGTGGTGGTGGTGGTGGTAGTGGTGGTGGTTGTGGTAGTGGTTGTGGTGGTGGTAGTGGTGGTGGTGGTGGTAGTGGTGGTGGTGGTGGTGGTAGTGGTGGTGGTTGTGGTAGTGGTTGTGGTGGTGGTGGTGATGGTAGTGGTGGTGGTGGTGGTGGTTGTGGTAGTGGTTGTGGTGGTGGTGGTGGTGGTAGTGGTGGTGGTGGTGGTGGTGTAGGGTGGGGTGTGGTGGTGGGGTTTGTGGAGTGGTGGCTGTGGTAGAGGTTGTGTGTGGGACGTGGTGGTAGTGGTGGTGGTTGTGTAGTGGTGGTTTGGTGTGTAGTGGTGGAGGTAGTGTGGTGGTTGTGGGGGTGGTGTTGTGGTAGTGGTGTGGTGGGTTGTGGTAGTGGTGTGGTGGTGTTGGCAGTGGTGGTGGGGGTTATGGTAAGGGTGGTTTGTGGTAGTGGTGTTGTCTTAGTGGTGGTTGTGGTAGTGGGTGGGTGTGGTGGAGGTGGTCGTGTGGTGGTGGGTTAGTGGTAGTGGGGTAAGTGGGTTGTGTAGTTGGTTGGTTGTGGTAGTGGTTGTCTTATGGTGGTTGTGGTAGTGGTAAGTGGGTGGTGGTGGTTGTGTGGGTTTGGGGTGGTTTGGTGGGTGGTGTGTGGTGGGTGGTGGGTTGGGGGTGTGTTGGGTGTGGGGGTGGTGGGTGTTTGGTGGTGGTGTGGTGGGGGGTGTGTGTGTGGTGTGGTGTGGGGGTGGGGTTGTGGTGGGTGGTTGGGTGTGTGGTGGTGGTGTGTTTGGGGGTTGGTGGGTGGGGTTGTGGTTGTGGTGGTGTGTGTGTTTGGTGTTGTGTGGGTTGTGGGGGGGTTGGGGTGTGTGGTGGGGGGTTGGTGTTGGGGGTGTGGTGTTGGTGTTGGTGGGGTTTGGTGGTGTGTGGGTGGGTGGGTGGTGGTGGTGTGGGGTGGTGGTGGTGTGGGTGGGTGTTGGTGTGTGGTGGTGTGGGTGTGGGTGGTGGTGGTGGGGTGTGGTTGGGTGTGTGGGTGTGTGTGGGTGGTGGGGTTGGGTGTTGTGGTGGTGGTGGTGTGGTGGGTTGTGGTGGGTGGTGGTGGTGGTGTGGTGTGTTGGTGTGGTGTGGTGGTGTGTGGGTGGTGGTGTGTTGGGGGTTGGTGGTGTGTGTGGTTGTGGTGGGGGGTGTGGGTGTGTGGGGTGGGTTGGGGGTGTGGTTGTGGTGTGTGGGGGGGTGGTGGTTTTGTGGTGGTGGTGGGGGTTGGTGGGTGGTGTTTGGTGGTGGTGGGGTTTTGTGGGGGGGGGTGTGGGGGTTGGGTGTGGTGTGTGTGTGGTGTGGTTTTGTGTTGGTGGGGGTGGTTGGTGGGGTTGTGTGGTGGTGTTGGGGTGTGGTGTGGTGGTGGTGGGTGGTGGGGTGTGTTGTGGTGTGTGGGATGTTGTGGGGTGTGGTGTGGTGGTGGGTGTGGGTGGGGTGTGGTGGGGTTGTGGGTGGTGGTGGTGGGGGTGGGTGGTGGTGGTTGTTGGTGTGGGTGGTGGTGGTGGTGGTTGTGGTGGTGGGTGTGTGGTGTGTGGTGTGTGGTTGGTGGGGTGTGGGGGGGGTTTGGGTTATGGTGGTTGGTGGTGTGGGGTGGTGTTGGTGGGGTGGGTGGTGTGTGGGTGGTGTGGTGTGGGTTGTGTGTGTTGTTGGTGGTGTGGTGGGGGGTGTTGGTGGGGGTTGGGTGGGGTGGTGGTGTAGGTGGTGGTGGTGTGTGGTTGTGGTGGGTGTTGGGTGGTTGTGGGGTTGTTGTGGTTGGTGGTGGGTGTGTGGTGGTGGTGGGTGGTGGTTGGGGTGTTGGTTGGGTGTTGTTGGTGTGGGTGTGGGTGGGTTGTGGTGTGTGGGGTGTGGTGGGTGGTGGTGGGGTGGTTGTGGGGGTGGGGTGGTGGTGGTGTTGGTGGTGTGTTGGGTGGTGGGTGGTGGGTGTGGTGTGTGGGTTGGTGGGGTGGTTGGTGTGGTGGTGGGTGGGGGGTGGTGTGTTGTGGTGGTGTGTGTGTGGTGGTGGTGTGGTGGTGGGGTGGGTTGGTGGGTGGTGGGTGGTTGTGGTGTGGTGGGTGTGGGGTGTGGGTTGGTGGTTGGTGGTGGGTGTGTGGTGGTGTGTGTGGGTGTGGTTGGTTGGTGTTGGTGGTGTGTGTGTGGTGGTGGGTTTGTGTGGTTGGGTGGTGGTGGTTGTTGGGTGGTGGTGGTGGGTGGTGGGGGTGGGTGGTGTGGTTGTGGTGGGGTGGGTGGGTTGTGGTGTGGGGTGTGGGGTGGTGTGGTGTGTGGTGGGGGGTGGTGGTGGGGGGGGGTGGTGTGTGGTGGTGGGGGGGTGGTGGGGTGTGTGGGGTGGTGGTTGTGGTGTGGTGGTGTGGGTTGTGGTGGTGGGGGTGGTGGGGTAATAATATTTGAAGTTAATTGTAAAATTATAACTTTGAGTTATTACTGCTAACAATTATTTACTAGTTTAATTGAACTAATTGTAAAGTGTCCTAGAATGATAATAATTGGTAATAGTGTTAGAAAAACTAATGGATGAAGATTACAGAATTAATTGTAATTATAATGTTCGTAAAGTGGACTGTACTTATAATAAATGTTGTTTACCTTAAATGAAATGTATTTATTTTCCCTAATATGCTCTGTAGTAAAAGTGTAAAAGCTAGTTATACTTGTTCTTGAGCATACTTTATAAATTAGATGTTCATCATCTTTTAGTGAAGTGCACAAGTTAATAGCACCATTTCTTAGCTTAGCCAGGATGCTTTACGTCCTTGAACATAGTATACAGTATATAAGGTATATGAATTATAGCACGAAATTCCCAAGTGTCGCAGGCCACATAGGTTGCACGGCAGAATGCAGGTCATTCATCTCAAAATTGGTCTCTCTTAAGACACTTCGCTATCGGGGCGCAGATCTCCGCAAGTCTTCGAAAAATTTCCCTTAATTTGCAGAGTTAGGACGAAGTCAAATTGTTTTGGATAATTCGTTTAGTGCCTGATCTGATTCCGGTGAATATTTCAATCTCTTTTTTTCTCTTTTTTCTTTTTTTTTTAATTGAACGTGCTTGGGAGGATGAATCATTAATTTGTTGCCGGACGTTAGATTTTTCGCTGCTGTTGATTAAGCTGTTATTGAAGCGATTCCCAATCAAAGCAAGGGGCACCCTCATTAATTTTCAGCGCGTGGATTATTAGCGTATAACGTCACATTAGTTAATATTTTTTTACAGTTATACATCAACAGCATCACGATCACACGCTGATTTAAGGATCATTATTTCATCATAACATCAACACATTAATGGTAATATCACATGTTATGGCACAACTATCAACACTTTTCTTCTCGGAGAGTCAAATCCAAATGTTTTCAGTATTTCAATAAATATTACTCTATCTTGCTGGGACGGACAAACTATGAATGTAAGATTCGAAATCATGTAATGCATGACACCTGCGGTGTACCGCACCATTCCCAAAACGAACTGTAAATTCACACTGCATCAATTGGCGTAACTATATAAACACGGGGCTTAAGAAAACTCTCCATTCAATAATCTCAAGAGAAACCACATGAGAGTCTTTCCAGTAACAACGCCTATGCAAAAGTATATAGTAAGCCATTACATTACACACGAATATCCGAAATAAAGAATAAAAACCAACAAAAATGATGAAACAAAGGTTTCATCATTTTAGTGACTTCAGCCGTCAAGGAGGCATATAAATCACAAAGATTTGTTATTTCTTATTTTTCTTAGAATTCTCAAATTGCAAGTGGAGTGTCTATACGTCGTGCATTTGCCTTCAAGCAGTCTGACTCCTAATGGCATTCCTCCACTATTTCTTGAAGGTTAAAACAGTAAGAAGTTGTGCCGTGTATCTCATCCTTAAGGTAAAATTTCGGATTATCATGAATCTTACAACTCTAAACTTATTGTTGTTATTACTTTTATTATCATTATCGTTATTATTATTATTATTATTATTATTATTATTACTATTATTATTATCATTATCATTATTATTATCATTATTATTATCATCATTATTGGTACTTTTATTATTATTATTGTTATTATTACTATCATCATTATTATTATTATTATGATTATGATTATTATCATTGTTACTACCATTAGTAGTAGTAGTATCATCATCAACATTGTTATCATTGTTTTTTTTCATTATTAACATTATTATTACTATAATCATCATTGTTATCATTGCTTTTTCCATTACTGTTATTATTTTCACTAATATAATTGTTATTATTATTATCATTAATATTATCATCGTCATTTCGATTATTACTATGATAATTCATATTCTTACTACTATTATTTGTTTTATTATTGTAATTATTTGTGATATTACTCTTATTCTTATTATTATTGTTACTATCATTA